>NW_024399963.1:1030847-1130438 GCF_905171765.1 Bufo bufo | reverse complement strand
TGGCCACGTTTGACTGACTCTCAAGGAGTGACAGCATTTTTATGCGCCCAGTAGTACCACAGGTGCTGACTAAATGCACTAATTGTGGGGCCTGCATCATGGGCGTAACTGCCCCCTGGTGTCCGCCAAACAGAAACATAGCGACACATATCATTAAAAGCAATATTCAGAGCAGTCAGATTGATGGATGTCACAGAAAAACCCTCATGTCCAGTTTATCATTTAAACCTAAGGGGCCAGTGGCTGTGGAGCGTGTGATCCAGCGTCCTTCTCTCTTCAATAGATCGCGTCCCCTGACCTCCTTCCAGGGCTTTAGTGGTGCTCCGTCAGCATGGAAGGGGGTCTGTAACTAACTGTGGTCCTTCCACACTTCGCCCAGAACACAGTCCTGCTAGGTTACAACTATTGCCATTGCAGCGCTACACTGTCTATGGGGCATCCACTATTGGCTGCTTCCAGTGTTGCTGGCACATGGGCGATTATTGGCATTCAGTCTAAGTTCATATTCTGGATTTCATGATGCGCGAGATGAGTGGCACGACTGATATTTACCGTATTTCGCTCCCATAATGGATCCTATCCTCAGCCCTATAGTATCCATTACAACACATTAGCTTTGGTTTAGGACCTTGGGGTTGCCAGGATACGGTTGAGACGCTCTATCACATGACTCGTCATGTGATTGAGGCGCTTGCACGGTTTCGGGACTCCCGATCATGTGACCGCTATGTCGAATACGTGATTTCCGGGAATCTCGTTCTATATCTGGCGCATGGCGCAGAGACAGGCGTTAGACGCCACTCACCGCACGCATACTGCTGGATGGATACTCGGCTCAGGTGCAGGGTAGGTTTTATATACACAGCTGAGATGGTTATGCTGTTTTATTACTGAATGTTATTATCACTTTAGAACACGATTGGGTGAATATGTAAGGGGGGGATGTGACCTTTCTGGGGGACAACCCCTCAACCAATCCGATTGAATGTTACACCTATATAAGTATTGAGCTTCACTTGTAAACCACATGTAGCTGAGAAAGACCTGGGTGTCCAGACGTTGCTGTATCCTTTCAGTGTGATTAAACGCTAAGCTTTGATTCAAGAACAAGAGGGCCGCGACTTTTCTGAAGTTTTTCCTGAGGGCTCCAAGCACTCCGTCGACACCGTAACCACCAGAGGAACAAGGACCAGGAACAGCTCTTACAAGAGCTAGGGGTTATAGCCCGGGGGAGTATACAGGTATAGCAATCCCCCACACATGAGCAGGGCTCTATGGGGAATGTAAAACAGGAACACTTTAATGGGTTATTTTTCAGCCTTTTATGCAGGTCTTCCAGCAAGGGACACTCCCTGGGGACCTTGTAGAAGACTGTGACAGTTTATATATTAGCCAATCACATGCATTTACAGTATTGAAACCTTCCCAGCAATTGTACACAAAACCCCTTCCCTCTGTCTGTAACACAATCAACAAAATACAATTACCAAACATAATGGGCTAACCCTAACTCACACAGGCAAAAACACCTCAAAACCCACATACCCCATAATTTATACATCTATGGATATCTCTGATCTGTTTAAATTCTTTTTTTATTCAAATTTTTAAGGTTCAAAAAGTAAATTCTGCTTTACAGTAAAATGATAATGAATATCCATATCATAAACATAAATAAGATTGGTCTACATGGCATTAAATATCATGACATGCGTTACAATGGGATTGTACAACAATCAAGTATTAATATAGGAAAGAAAATTTTCAGTTCTCAAAAGTTATTGAACCTATAACCGTAGACGCTGGGGTGACGGGCAATCAAGTATCAGGTTAGGACCGAAGTCTTTATTAACAACATGAATTAATACCTTAATACTTTGGAGTTTAACCAACTTCTGAATTACTGATTGTGGCAGACCTAGTCAAGTCATCCCAGCAATTAACAGGGGAACACGGGGGAGGGGAGAGGAGGGAGTCAGGTTTAATCTAACCTTATGGGTACAGGGTCAGGATGATGAAGCTGAGAAATTAAAGATGTTCAGTTATGGCATCTTTTTCTAAAAGTTTGGTCCAAGGGTCCCAAGTTTGATGGTATTTTGGTTAATTATCGTCTCTAATTAATCTTAATTATGTAGGGTATGCATCTCCTTCAGCCACTCTGAGATGGAAGGGGGTTCTTTTTCCCTCCATAGTTTAGGGATAAGTAGCTTGGCTACGTTTAACATATGTAGTGTTAAAGGGTGCCTGATAGCGGATTTATATCGAATATACTAAATAGAATCAGGTTTGGGGGATTTTAGCTGTCGAGTTAAAAGTTTTGTTGACTATCATTGCAATGGATTTCCAAAAGGCTTCTAGTTTTTTGCAGTGAAGCCAGATATGGGATATGGTGCCCTTTTCCGCCTCACATCTCCAGCACAACGGGGATACGTCTGGGAGCATAGGATTAAGTATAACAGGGGTTCTGTACCAGCGTGAGACTATTTTGAAATGAGTTTCCTGTATTTTGAGGCTAATTGATTTAGATCTCGTATTTGCAATAATGTCTTTTATCTCGGAGCTATTGAACTCCCTACCTAGTTCTGCTGTCCATTTTCAAGGTACGAGGGGGGGAGGGGGGATTATTGATAATGTTGTAGATAGAGGAGATAACTTTTTTTACCGGGGTATTTGTTTTGATGCCTTTTTGTATAGGCGTTAAGGGGCTGGCAGAAGAGTTATAGATTCCTGATTTCATTATGTGGTCTTTAAGCAGCGAATATTCCCGGAAGGAAAGATCTAATTCTGAAAAGTATCTATTAAGATCTATATATGAGATGAAGACATTGTCATGTATTAAATTCCTTATTGGTGCAAGAAATAATTCTTCCACCTTCATTATCTGATTTTTTAGATCTTTGAGGTGTGGAGGGATCAATGTTCCCACCGGGGTCACTGCCATATTAGATGTCAGAAATTGCGTTATTAGTTTTATGCCAGATTTTTAAGGGAAAACTAGTCCGAGGGTCTCTGTTTTTTTAGTTTTATGAGGGTAAAGGTTTTCTACTGTTTTCCACAATAGTAAGCGGTGCTCAGGGAGCAGCGACTCCCTTCTATATCTGTCCATCTCTTTCTGGAAGGCTTAATAAACCACTCCATTCATTCAGCTATGTGTATAGACTGGTGGTATTTTAGGAAGTCAGGTGCTCCCAGACCACCGCTCGCCTGGTGGTATTTTAGGAAGTCAGGTGCTCCCAGACCACCGCTCGCCTGGTGGTATTTTAGGAAGTCAGGTACTCCCAGACCACCGCTCGCCTGGTATTTTAGGAAGTCAGGTACTCCCAGACCACCGCTCGCCTGGTGGTATTTTAGGAAGTCAGGTGCTCCCAGACCACCGCTCGCCTTAGGCATAGAAACGCTACTATATTGTATCCTATTGCTGTTTGATCTCCAAATAAATTTCAAAATCATCTTCCTAAGAGTGTTATAGAAACATTTAGGGATGTCAATAGGCAAAGCCTGTAAAATATATAAAACTTTGGGAAGTATCATCATTTTAATGGCATTTATGCGCCCAAACCAGGATACGTACGGTGTCTCCCAATCTTTGAAGGTTGATTCCACCTTAGTTAGAAGAGGAAGGAAGTTCAATGTATATAATTCCCGGAAGTTCCTGCTAATGTTGATGCCTAAATATTTAAAGGAAGTATTAGATGGTTTTAAGGGGGTAGTAGAAATGATCTCTTGCCATACTAATTGGGACGTGGTGACATTATATACTTCAGTATTAAGAAAATTAATCTTGAAATAAGAAATAGATCTAAAATCTTCCAATTCTTTCAGAAGAGTGGGAATCTCTTGTAGGGGGTTAGTTATCATGAATAAGGTGTCGTCAGCATATGCCGCTACCTTGTGTTGTTCCCTAGATGTAGTGATGCCTTGGATATGAGGGTGGATCTTATCTTGATTAGTAATGGTTCCAAAGATAGGATAAACAGAATGGGTGACAGAGGGCACCCCTGTCTTGTGCCATTTGAGATTTGGAAGGCGGTTGACAATGAGTCATTTACCCCAACAGCAGCTGATGGAAAGGTATACATGGCTAGAATTTTGGATATAAATGTTTGGGGAAATTCAAAAGCGCTTAGGACTAGGGATGAGCGAACCCGAACTGTATAGTTCGGGTTCGTACCGAATTTTGGTGTGTCCGTGACACGGACCCGAACCCGAACATTTTCGTAAAAGTCCGGGTTCGGTGTTCGGCGCTTTCTTGGTGCTTTTTGAAAGGCTGAAAAGCAGCCAATCAACAAGCGTCATCCTACTTGCCCCAAGAGGCCATCACAGCCATGACTACTATTGGCATGGCTGTGATTGGCCAGTGCAGCATGTGACCCAGCCTCATATAAGCTGGTCACGTAGCTGCCGCACGTCACTCTGCTGATACAAGTGTAGGGAGAGGTTGCAGCTGCGACGTTAGGGCGAGATTAGGCAGATTAACTCCTCCAAAAGACTTAATTCTGTGATCGATCTGCAGCTGTGGATCATTGAACTGCTGATATTGAATTGCTCACTTTTTTTAGGCTGCCCAGAGCGTTTTTAGATCACTTTTTTCTGGGGTGATCGACGGCCATTTTGTGGCTTGTGGTGCGCCAGCACGAGCTATCACCAAGTCCATTTAACCATCAATAGTCTGGTTATTTTGTGCTATATCCTACATCAGCTGCAGGCTGAGCCTGTGTCACCGAAGTGTATTTAACCATCAATAGTGTGGTTATTTTTTGGCCATATACTACATCAGGGTCAAGCTATCACCAAGTCCATTTAACCATCAATAGTGTGGTTATTTTTTGGCTATATCCTACATCAGGGTCAAGCTATCACCAAGTCCATTTAACCATCAATAGTGTGGTTATTTTTTGGCCATATCCTACATCAGCTGCAGGCTGAGCCTGTGTCACCCAAGTGCATTTAACCATCAACAGTCTGGTTATTTTTTGGCCATATACTACATCAGGGGCAAGTTGTCACCCAGCGCCTAAAAAATAGGCCTGACATTTCTATTCCTCCAAATCAGTACAGTTTTAGCTGGTCAAGTTATTTGTAGTGACCGTAAAAGCACAGTTTTTGTTCTGGGTTGAAAAACTATTCCCAAATTTGCCATTCTCAAAATAAGTGGTTTCTGCTATATCAGGCCTACTTTAAATCTATCCCAAAAAGGATATCTTAGATTCAAGGTGCTGATAGTGTCATTCTGAAAAACTTCACACACATGCTACCGTGCAGATACAAGTCTAATTCTGTGATTAAAGGTATATCTATTACTTATTTACAATTGGTCATATAAGACCATTAGTTGTCTCTAGATTAACACGTGCTAGAATTTTATATTTAATATATAACATTTATTTTGCATCCCTAAAATCATTCCTACCTATAACACACTTAAAGTTTAAAATTTTCAGCTGCGTTTGCATTGTCCCTTTAAATGGCCAGTTAGAGCAATGTGGCTGCCTGGATGTCTGCTCAGCAATAGAGGTTGCTTAATAGACTCCTCTATTTCCACACGGCTAAGCACTGTGCTGCGCAGTGTCTGCCGTAACTTTGCAGTCTCCTATCTTGGAATCAGTGTTTGCAGGTCCTAGCTCAATTTCGCTAATATACATTGCTGGGCCATCACTGAGCAAACCGCTAGCTGGTTAAAACACTAAGTTCACAATCTGCCACCCGACATGTTTCGCCAGGGATCTGGCGTCTTCAGGGGTTTGGGCAGTAACTGTGAAGGGGGCGGGGTCCGGTCTTTATAACCTCCCTTTCGATGCTCCTAACTAATATGTATCTCTTTTGTTGCTACCTGTATCATTTTAGCCAATCCAAGTTAGCTTCTTAGGACCTTCGGCTGTTATGTTGCCTCCCACAATTCCTATTGTCCAATAGGTGCCGTCTCTGTGAGTGCGCTTGCGTTCTCACTTTACTGCGTACCTGATGAACAGATGGTAGTGCGCATGTCAGGGTACTTTGTCTTCACAGCGGGCATCCTGATTACTGCGCATGCGTGTAGTGATTGCAGTTAGCTCTCTCCCCGTTATTCGCGCTTGCGCACTTGTATTATAGAGGCATATCGTAGTAGGGTGTATACTTCCACTACGCATGCCTGGGAACTTTGGTAAGTGGGGAGACCTTGCATGAGCTGCGCATGCGTGAGGTGATACCGTAGTTCAATCTTCCCATCACCAATGTTTGCATGCGAACATAAGAACTTTGAATAGATATATTCGGCCTAATCCTGTATCAACTCTGCATTTCTCTGGATGCTGGTGTCTGTAATGTTTTCTTTAGCATTTTCATGGGGTCCATAGCCTTTTGTCATATGCTCTTCCCTAATTGCACATATCTACTTGCTTATGTTTTAATTCACAATATTTTACTATATTAGCCTAATGTGCATATAAGGGGACCTTGACCTCCCTTAGGTCACCGAGTCACTATGCCGGCTGTCCCTGTATATAGAACTGCCACATAATGAGTTAACCTATAGCTACTCAAAAAAAGGAGGATACAGGGCCGATGGTTACCTTTACAATTGTATATTATAATAGTTTTATATAACCTATTTATTTGTCTTCCGCAATCAAGGTATCTATCATACTTTTACGCTGGTAGCCTAACTATTTTCTTATTCAAGGATCAGTATACTTATGTTCTCTGTTTCTTTTCTTTCAGGTCGCTTGGTCTCATCTCACTACTAGGACTGCTGGTAGACTGGTAAGTATACATGTCATTTTAATTTTCTTTATATTCTCATATTTGTATTGTTATCTGTATATCCCAAATTAATTTCAGAACATTTTTATTTTTTATTATTTTATTTTTTTAAAAATTTTTGAGTATATGACACATTTTGTAAGGACCACTCTGCCCCCTTACTCTTACTTATGTCTTGGTTCATAGATAGTATATCTAATCTGGTTAGTAATTTTTATTTTGAAGTTCCTAAATCTCTTTTCAGAGGAACGAGGCATATGTAAATCCCTCATTTAGACCATGGGGGGCTAGACTGCCTAGACGATATATCCAGCGAGTCTCCTCCTGTTGTAACCTTTTATCAAGATTCCCCATTCTGGGGCCTAGCTTTACTTTCTGAATACCCCATATTTTTAAAGTCTGGGTATTCCCATTATGATGGGTTTGTACATGTCTTCAGAGGGGTTTGTCACCGGCCGTATTTATTGTACTAAGATGTTTCGAGATGCGTCTCCTCAGTTCCTGTATGGTCTTACCTATATAGATTTTGGGGCACCCACATTGTATGGCGTACACTACACCCGTAGATTTACAGTTAATGTATTCTTTAATTTGATATTTTTTATTGTCAACCGGGTTGATGAATTCTTTTTTTGGTATCATTTTTCCACAGAAGGTGCAGTCACCACAGGGGTAGGATCCCACCGTATTCAACCAGGTAGGTTTCCTCTGCTTTTCACCCTGTGTGAAGTGACTATGCACAAGTTTTTCTTTTAGATTCTGCCCCCTCCTGTATGTGATAGCTGGATTTTGATGATCTCTTTAAGTTCTTCATCAGCTAGTAGTATATGCCAATGTCGTCTTAATATACCTCGAATTTTTTCATGTTGCCCATCAAAATTCCCTATACATCGCACTACTTTCTCATTTGTATCTTCTGACTGTTGTTTGTTATCACAGAGCAGAGTATTTCTACTACTTTTTTTAGCCCGATTATACGCGTAATGTAGTGTTTTTTTGGGGTATCCGCGTGATATAAATCTCTCATATAGTATTTTGCATTCTTCCTCAAAGCTCTCATTAGTAGAGCAATTTCTTTTTGCTCGAAGGTACTGCCCTATTGGGATTCCTTTTTTGAGGGTTGTGGGGTGATGGCTTCCCCAATGCAAAAGATTGTTTGTAGAGGTGGGTTTCCTAAATATCCTAGTATTGACACTGCCATCTTCCTCCAGGGTGATTGTAAGGTCCAAGAAGTTTAATGTTTTTTTATCTATTTCAGCCGTGAATTTTAATCCTAGTGAATTATTATTAAGTTTCTTAACGAAATTAAGAAAATGTGTGACAGTGCTATCCCATAAAATCAGAATGTCGTCGATGAATCGACCCCAATATAAAATGTGTTTAGTAAATTCCTGATTTTCGTCGATAAATACTGTGCGTTCTTCCCACCACCCCAAAAATAAGTTTGCTAGACTTGGTGCGCAAATTGTCCCCATTGCTGTCCCGGTGGTCTGTAAATAAAACTTACCATCAAAAACAAAATAATTGTGAGTGAGTAAAAAGTGAAGTAATGATAATATAAAATTATTGTGCTCATAATACTGTGTGCCCTTAGTGTCTAAATAATACTTAATTGCTTCTAGGCCTAGGTCGTGCCCGATGCTCGTATAGAGCGCCTCTACGTCAAGACTCGCTATCAGGGTGGTTTCATTAACCTGAATGTCCTGGATTTTGCTCAGGGTATCCTTGGTGTCTTTAAGGTAGGAAGATAGACCGGTGACAAATGGGGATATCATCTGGTCTACATAGCCGCTGATCCCTTCACACAGGCTCTGATTGCCTGACACAATAGGCCTCCCTGGTATGGGGTCACGTTTTTTGTGTACTTTCGGAATGGCATAGAAAGTGGCTATAGTGGGTCTGGGATTAAACAGGACTTGGAACTCTTCTTTAGTAATAAGATTATTTTCCTTGCCCCTGTCTAGTATGATTTTCAAATCACGTTTGTAATTCTCAGTAGGGTTCTCTTTGAGTGGTTTGTATGTTTTCGTATCACTCAAGAGGGTCATCACCATTTTGACATAGTATTCTTTGCTAAGGAGCACTATATTTCCACCCTTATCTGAAGGTTTGATTTCTAAGTTCTTATTATTCATTAAACTATCCAGGGCTACTCTTTCCTGTTTTGTTAAATTAGATCCCATAAGTGTTTTTTTAGCTTTTATTTTTTGAAGGTCCCTCGTCACCAGATCGACAAATGATTCAATCTTGCTGTATTTGGTGAAAGGTGGAGTGAATCTTGATTGGGGAGTTAAGGTGCTGTGAGGGGGACATGCTGGTATTAATTCTCCCCTATGCTCCCTTTGCAATTCTTCCAAGATTTGTATTGCACGATCTTCTTTTTCACTCTGTTTTTTGGGGTCCCTCTCCATGTTTTTATATTCTTTATGTAAAGCTAATTTCCTTGCAAAAAGGTTGATATCTTTGACCCAATTAAAACAATCGTAGTATGGTAGCAGTGTAAAAGATAAGCCTTTTTGTAACAGGGTCTCATGTTCTGAAGTCAAAATCAAATCAGTTAAATTTATGATTTGCGTTCCACTGTTTGGTGATACAGCGGCTATGTCCCCTGACGATATCCCCACTTGTCTCTGTCCCTGAGTTGTACTCCGGGTACTAAAAAATGTGGCATGAACGTTTGGGTAGTATTCCCAATTTGTCCAATGCTTGTTGGTAGTACCTGCGAACAGGAGGATAATGGTGCAGCAGAAGGCTGTCCATCCCTTCCGTTTGTCACTTGACTTGCATTTGTTGGGACTGGATTTGGACATTGTGGGGTCTCCTGCGGCCTATATCTACCTCTAGCCTGATTGGAGTTGTATCTGTTGTTACCTCTACGTTTATATCTAGGTTTGTACCCTGTTTTTGATGTAGATGTACTGCTCTCTGGTTCTGACACGTCTGATTCTGATATGTCAGTATATTCACTGCGATTCCTTGTATAGTTATTACGGTAATTAACCTGACTATTTTTAACATATATTTGTCCTGTCTCAAAATCTTTTTTATCTCTGTTGTATTTACGATGTTTTCTTTCTTTTACTTCACCTTGCAAGTACTCAATATTTCTTTGGAGTTTCTCCTCCAGATTCATAAATTCAGTATGGGATCGGAAAGTCTGGATATCATTGATTTCCTTTTCCAATTGTGTTGCGATTCTAATAAGTACCCTTTTTTCATATTCTAACAGGTACGACTGCATGCGCAAAGAGCTTTCAGTGAGCAACGTCTCCCATCCCTTCAAAAACTCGGGGTCGTCCTGGTGGGAATTTGGCGTGATGTTGATTCTAATCCCTCTATATACAATGTTTTGTTGCAGGTACGTTTCCAGACTGGTTACTTCCCATATAGATCTAATGTACTGCTTATATGTTTTATTTAGTTCTTTGAATGCAGAGTTTATATCTAGAACGTTAACAGGAAGGTTTTCAGTTGAAAACACTTTACTCGCTTCCGATAGTAGTACTGATGTGGTCGGTTGATTAGATAAGAAACTGGCCATCCTCTCACTAACTGGCTCCTCTGATGAGATTATTATAGTCAATGGGTCACTAATGTGGGGTTTACCCCCACTGTACTTTCTAACTCTCTTTACAAACTGACCCCTACACACGTGTTGAGACACAATCAATTACTTATTTACAATTGGTCATATAAGACCATTAGTTGTCTCTAGATTAACACGTGCTAGAATTTTATATTTAATATATAACATTTATTTTGCATCCCTAAAATCATTCCTACCTATAACACACTTAAAGTTTAAAATTTTCAGCTGCGTTTGCATTGTCCCTTTAAATGGCCAGTTAGAGCAATGTGGCTGCCTGGATATCTGCTCAGCAATAGAGGTTGCTTAATAGACTCCTCTATTTCCACACGGCTAAGCACTGTGCTGCGCAGTGTCTGCCGTAACTTTGCAGTCTCCTATCTTGGAATCAGTGTTTGCAGGTCCTAGCTAGTCAATTCGCTAATATACATTGCTGGGCCATCACTGAGCAAACCGCTAGCTGGTTAAAACACTAAGTTCACAATCTGCCACCCGACATGTTTCGCCAGGGATCTGTCACACAGCGCGTAAATAATAGGCCTCAAATTTATATTCAACCAAATCTGTCATTACTGCTGTGCCTGTATTAGTGTAATACGGTACCTAAATAGATAGCCAGATAGTGTTAGGTGTCTGTAAAAAAAGGCCTGAATTTGAATTCAATACATTGGGCCAAATAATATTTTTCTTATTGTGGTGAACGGTAACAATGAGGAAAACATCTAGTAAGGGACGCGGACGCGGACATGGTCGTGGTGGTGTTAGTGGACCCTCTGGTGCTGGGAGAGGACGTGGCCGTTCTGCCACAGCCACACGTCCTAGTGAACCAACTACCTCAGGTCCCAGTAGCCAGCAGAATTTACAGGGATATTTGGTGGGGCCCAATGCCGTTCTAAGGATGGTAAGGCCTGAGCAGGTACAGGCATTAGTCAATTGGGTGGCCGACAGTGCATCCAGCACGTTCACATTATCTCCCACCCAGTCTTCTGCAGAAAGCGCACAGATGGCGCATGAAAACCAAGCCCATCAGTCTGTCACATTACCCCCATGTATATCAGGGAAACTGTCTGAGCCTCAAGTTATGCAGCAGTCTCTTATGCTGTTTGAAGACTCTGCTGGCAGGGTTTCCCAAGGGCATCCACCTAGCCCTTCCCCAGGGGTGGAAGAGATAGAATGCACTAACGCACAACCACTTATGTTTCCTGATGATGAGGACATGGGAATACCACCTCAGCACGTCTCTGATGATGACGAAACACAGGTGCCAACTGCTGCGTCTTTCTGCAGTGTGCAGACTGAACAGGAGGTCAGGGATCAAGACTGGGTGGAAGACGATGCAGGGGACGATGAGGTCCTAGACCCCACATGGAATGAAGGTCGTGCCACTGACTTTCACAGTTCGGAGGAAGAGGCAGTGGTGAGACCGAGCCAACAGCGTAGCAAAAGAGGGAGCAGTGGGCAAAATCAGAACACCCGCCGCCAAGAGACTCCGCCTGCTACTGACCGCCGCCATCTGGGACCGAGCACCCCAAAGGCAGCTTCAAGGAGTTCCCTGGCATGGCACTTCTTCAAACAATGTGCTGACGACAAGACCCGAGTGGTTTGCACGCTGTGCCATCAGAGCCTGAAGCGAGGCATTAACGTTCTGAACCTTAGCACAACCTGCATGACCAGGCACCTGCATGCAAAGCATGAACTGCAGTGGAGTAAACACCTTAAAAACAAGGAACTCACTCAGGCCCCTCCTGCTACCTCTTCTGCTGCCGCCGCCTCGGCCTCTTCCTCCGCCTCTGGAGGAACGTTGGCACCTGCCGCCCAGCAAACATGGGATGTACCACCAACACCACCACCTGCGTCACCAAGCATCTCAACCATGTCACACGGCAGCGTTCAGCTCTCCATCTCACAAACATTTGAGAGAAAGCGTAAATTCCCACCTAGCCACCCTCGATCCCTGGCCCTGAATGCCAGCATTTCTAAACTACTGGCCTATGAAATGCTGTCATTTAGGCTGGTGGACACAGACAGCTTCAAACAGCTCATGTCGCTTGCTGCCCCACAGTATGTTGTTCCCAGCCGCCACTACTTCTCCAAGACAGCCGTGCCTTCCCTGCACAACCAAGTATCCGATAAAATAAGGTGTGCACTGCGCAACGCCATCTGTGGCAAGGTCCACCTAACCACAGATACGTGGACCAGTAAGCACGGCCAGGGACGCTATATCTCCCTAACTGCACACTGGGTAAATGTAGTGGCGGCTGGGCCCCAGGCGGAGAGCTGTTTGGCGCACGTCCTTCCGCCGCCAAGGATCGCAGGGCAACATTCTTTGCCTCCTGTCTCCTCCTCCTCCTACTCGGCTTCCTCCTCCTCTTCTTCCACCTGCTCATCCAGTCAGCCACACACCTTCACCACCAACTTCAGCACAGCCCGGGGTAAACGTCAGCAGGCCATTCTGAAACTCATATGTTTGGGGGACAGGCCCCACACCACACAGGAGTTGTGGCGGGGTATAGAACAACAGACCGACGAGTGGTTGCTGCCGGTGAGCCTCAAGCCCGGCCTGGTGGTGTGCGATAATGGGCGAAATCTCGTTGCAGCTCTGGGACTAGCCGGTTTGACGCACATCCCTTGCCTGGCGCATGAGCTGAATTTGGTGGTGCAGAAGTTCATTCACAACTACCCCGACATGTCAGAGCTGCTGCATAAAGTGCGGGCCGTCTGTTCGCGCTTCCGGCGTTCACACCCTGCTGCTGCACGCCTGTCTGCGCTACAGCGTAACTTCGGCCTTCCCGCTCACCGCCTTATATGCGACGTGCCCACCAGGTGGAACTCCACCTTGCACATGCTGGACAGACTGTGCGAGCAGCAGCAGGCCATAGTGGAGTTTCAGCTGCAGCACGCACGGGTCAGTCGCACTGCGGATCAGCCCCACTTCACCACCAATGACTGGGCCTCCATGCGAGACCTGTGTGCCCTGTTGCGCTGTTTCGAGTACTCCACCAACATGGCCAGTGGCGATGACGCCATTATCAGCGTTACTATCCCACTTCTATGTCTCCTTGAGAAAACACTTAGGGCGATGATGGAAGAGGAGGTGGCCCAGGAGGAAGAGGAAGAAGAGGGGTCATTTTTAGCACTTTCAGGCCAGTCTCTTCGAAGTGACGCAGAGGGAGGTTTTTTGCAACACCAGAGGCCAGGTACAAATGTGGCCAGACAGGGCCCACTACTGGAGAACGAGGAGGACGAGGATGAGGAGGAGGTGGAGGAGGATGAGGATGAAGCATGTTCACAGCGGGGTGGCACCCAACGCAGCTCGGGCCCATCACTGGTGCGTGGCTGGGGGGAAACACAGGACGATGACGATACGCCTCCCACAGAGGACAGCTTGTCCTTACCTCTGGGCAGCCTGGCACACATGAGCGACTACATGCTGCAGTGCCTGCGCAACGACAGCAGAGTTGCCCACATTTTAACGTGTGCGGACTACTGGGTTGCCACCCTGCTGGATCCCCGGTACAAAGACAATGTGCCCACCTTACTTCCTACACTGGAGCGTGATAGGAAGATGCGCGAGTACAAGCGCACGTTGGTAGACGCGCTACTGAGAGTAGGGATGAGCGAACCCGAACTGTATAGTTCGGGTTCGTACCGAATTTTGGGGTGTCCGTGACACGGACCCGAACCCGAACATTTTTGTAAAAGTTCGGGTTCGGTGTTCGACGCTTTCTTGGCGCTTTTTGAAAGGCTGCAAAGCAGCCAATCAACAAGCGTCGAACTACTTGCCCCAAGAGGTCGTCACAGCCATGCCTACTATTGGCATGGCTGTGATTGGCCAGTGCAGCATGTGACCCAGCCTCTATATAAGCTGCAGTCACATAGCGCTGCACGTCACTCTGCTGATTCAAGCATAGGGAGAGGTTGCAGCTGTGACGTTAGGGCGAGATTAGGCAGATTAACTCCTCCAAAAGACTTAATTCAGTGATCGATCTGCAGCTGTGGATCATTGAACTGCTAATATTGAATTGCTCACTTTTTTGAGGCTGCCCAGAGCGTTTTTATATCACTTTTTTCTGGGGTGATCGGCGGCCATTTTGTGGCTTGTGGTGCGCCAGCACAATCTACCACCAAGTGCATTTAACCATCAATAGTGTGGTTATTTTTTGCTATATCCTACATCAGGTGCAGGCTGAGCCTGTGTCACCGAAGTGCATTTAACCATCAACAGTCTGGTTATTTTTTGGCCATATACTACATCAGGTGCAGGCTGAGCCTGTGTCACCCAAGTGCATTTAACCATCAATAGTGTGGTTATTTTTTGCTATATCCTACATCAGGTGCAGGCTGAGCCTGTGTCACCGAAGTGCATTTAACCATCAACAGTCTGGTTATTTTTTGGCCATATACTACATCAGGTGCAGGCTGAGCCTGTGTCACCCAAGTGCATTTAACCATCAATAGTGTGGTTATTTTTTGGCCATATACTACATCAGGGGCAAGTTGTCACCCAGCGCCTAAAAAATAGGCCTGACATTTCTATTCCTCCAAATCTGTACTGTTTTAGCTGGTCAAATTATTTGTAGTGACCGTAAAAGCACAGTTTTTGTTCTGGGTTGAAAAACTATTCCCAAATTTGCCATTCTCAAAATTAGTAGTTTCTGCTATATCAGGCCTACTTTAAATCTATCCCAAAAAGGATATCTTAGATTCAAGGTGCTGATAGTGTCATTCTGAAAAACTTCACACACACGCTACCGTGCAGATACAAGTCTAATTCTGTGATTAAAGGTATATTTGTACTCGGATCGACTATCAGAACACCCGTGACCTAAGCATAGCAGTAGAGGCGTGGCGGAACTGCTGTAAAGGATGGCCTAAAGGGGGCCACCCTATATGGAAGGATGAAAAAAGGGGTTGGGGGGGAGGGGCACACGCTGCAGTGCCGGGAATCGAGACGACAGCTGCCGGGGGGAGGGCACGGAGGCGCCTTAAGTAGTAAGTGCGGGAGCCTCCCCTCCCACAAATACGGCAACTACGTTGCCTACACTTGTACTCGGATCGACTATCAGAACACCCGTGACCTAAGCATAGCAGTAGAGGCGTGGCGGAACTGCTGTAAAGGATGGCCTAAAGGGGCCAAAAACACATGACACAGTAATGTGAGCAAAGTACTGTATTAACGCACATCACAGTAACAAATTCCGGAAAGCTAAAGACATCTCGCGTTTAGGGTTGGGGATGTAGCGAGTGTAGCATAACGATTTCCAACGCCCTAATCTCTTTATAATGTGACCCGGTACATTGTTTTTAGAGGCGGCAGACGCTGCACCTATCCGGAAGGAATGGGCGGTAATGCTCAAAGGATCCACACCCAGACCCGGCAACAATGCGCGGACGAACCTAAGGAAAGTCTGGATAGTGAGTGGGCCGGAATCGTAAGACAACAAAGGGGAGTGAGGTGTGTCATGTTTGATCACCACCGACCATTCGTTAAATACAGCTACTGGGCACCATGCGTTACCCGTGGAAAAATACTTAACCTTGGTGGTCTCGCCAGGACTGGTCGTTTTGGTGTGATTAAGTGTGAGCACGTAGTGGGAGCCTAAGTGTAGTAAGTGTTGTTTCTGAATGAAAGTATTGCGGGAAATAGGGCACGTGAACTCCCCGGGTCGTAAGAAGCCGTAGAAGCATAGATACAGGGCGGTTTTAACTAGGGCGCTAGTCCTTAATCCGAAGGGGTTGGTATCTAGGACGGCTGCTAAGGACTTAAACATGTCCCCGGAGAAGGGTCTTCTGGAAATTGTGCTGACTGCTGCTGAATTCTGGATCCCCTTGAGGATCGTTCTAATAGGGTGAGCGGAGAATAGCGAGGGTCTATCTGGGTAAGAGATGTGCCAGCAATGTTGTATACCGGCTAGGTATGACTTGATTGTGCCGTGTGCTAGTTTGAGGTCTGAGTGGCAAAAAGCTATAAACGCAAGTAAATACGTAATATCGTCCATGCCCAGTTGTGGACACTTTAGCTGGAACCTAGAAAAATGGGACCATGCCGTCTTGTACATCCTGGCCGTATTCTCGGACAACGACCTCTGCATGAGGAGCCTGGCTGTGACCAGGTGCGTGTTCAAGGCATGACTAACAGGCTGTGCGATGGTGTAGGGGTGGGTACGGGGTCCGCCTCTGGTGAAATCTGAAAGAAAAATTGCCGTTTACCTCTAGATAGAGCATCTGCTGCCACGTTTACCTTGCCGGGAATATGTGCACATTCGAAATGAAATTGATGTTGTAAAGCCAACCAGATGAACCGTCTCAAAAAGGCCATGATTTCACTGGAGTCTGACCTACCCTTATTGATCAGTGCTGCCAGACCTTCGTTATCGGTCAGAATCAACACTGTGTTCTTTCGCCAGTAAGCTCCCCACGCCTGTGCTGCAGCGACAATGGGGTAGATCTCGAACAGTGAGGAAGACTGAGAAAACCCAGGTATGGAAGTAACCTCGGGAGGCCAAGCGCTGGCCATCCAGTGGTTGCCGTAAATAGCAGCGAAGCCCAGAGCTGATGAAGCATCGGCGTGGAGAACGGGGGAGTGGCTGGACACTGAGGGAGTAAACAATAAAATACCGTTCCAGTTGGAAAGGAACTGGTCCCACATGACTAGATCGGCCAGAGCTTGTTGATCTAGCCTCACCTGGCTATCTTGGTCGGTGGTTGATGGGAGAAGGCTAAGGAGTCTGGAGATGAAAGTCCTGCCTTGCGGGATAATCCTCATGGCATAATTGAGCATGCCAAGCAGACTTTGGAGCTCTACCCTGGAACAAATGCCTGCGCAAGCTAACTTGTGGATATTATCTCTGATTCTACATAGCTTGTCCGGAGGCAAACTAGCTTGCAACGTGACGGTGTCTAGTTGGATACCTAAAAAGGTCAAACTGGTGTGTGGGCCCTCGAGTTTATGATTCGCTACTGGAACAGCCTGAGTTTGCGGAACACTTTCGTCAAGACTCCTAGATCACCTGGAGGACGTGATCGGAGGTAGCGATCAGCAGAAAGTGCGTCTAGATATGTGTATGACGTGATGGGTCACTGAATGTGTGTTCTCAGGATCATGTAGACTGCGGCAAACTGATCGAAGCAACCATGGTCTTTGATTTTGAGCCGAACGTGAGACAGTTTAGCGAAATACAATAGCCCGTGCCACGCTAAACGCCATGCCACTGCCATAGTTGAGGGGTGAATGGGTGCAGCCATTTTATAAGCCGTCGGTTGATATCCGATTTACCGACAGCCACGTGTGCTGCCCTAAAGACAGTATTACCTGAATAAGCCTCGTTCTATGGACGCGTATTTCATGCCGAATTCCTCGGAGGAATTGAGAGCATTGCGGCTAGGCACGTCAGAAGAATGTGGAGCTGACAGGTCATAAATCAGGGCGTATTTTATTGAGAACTTGCCAACAACCATACCTATCGGACTAACTCTCCAGCAATCGAAAGGGGGCTGGCGCAGGAGGACCTATCAGGTAGCCCTTAGCCAACTCTGCTTGAATGAGGTCTGCTGACTGCCTCGGGGTTCCTGACAGCAGACAGCAAATTCCTGCATCATACGTGGACTGTGGTAGAGATATCTGGCCTGTGTGAAAAACCAACGTGAAAACCGTTTTGAGGAACCTGACCCACTGCTGGTCTGGATGAACGGCCAGGAATATGGCTAGCGTGTCAACATGCACCCTGCCTAGTCATGCGGGTGGAGGCCTTTCTGGGGCACGCTGTCTTGGGGTGGGCCCTGGAAGGCAGTTGGTGCATAAATGCAGCAACCGACATTGGCTGTAGAAAGCACCCTGTGTAATTGAAGTTGTTGCAAATTTGCCGATTTGCCTAAGTACTTAATGGCCTGCCTAATTTATCGACCCCTGTGGCGGATTTGGCATGACGCTATCGGGTGCCTGCCTAGTCTGGGAGCCGCCTGACGGAGGATTGCTGGAGGAGCACCACTCTGCGGTGTGGGAGTGTGCACTGCAAGTGGAACAAGCGGGGGCTCTCAAGCCAGCAAAATGGCGGCAGAAAAGCTCGGTGTCAGTCACTGCCCAGTCGACGGTGTGCTGGAACTGTGTGAGTAAGGCTGCTGCCCTAGCGGAAAAAGACCTGTGATACTCGTAGAAGGCCGTGCCACCGTATTTGTGGCCTAAGTCAACTACTTTGTAAAGGTACAGGTCTAATTCTTCGCGGCGACTGGGCGACACGGAACAAATGACGTCCCGGTATAGGCTAAACGCCAGCACAAACTCAGTGATACTGAGTTTGCGGTTTAGCCTGATGTCCCGTGACTTGAGGATGACTGACACCTCCCCGCAGGCAATGGTCTTATTATCAGGTACCTCGTGTGTAGCGATGAGCAGACAGGCTAAATTGACATCCTTACCGTCTAGAATATCCTGCCTAACGTTAGCCGGAATGAAATGCGACGGTGCGACATTAGGGAAGTTGGGGGGTGGGGGGGTCCGCCGCAGAGCTGGAGGGAACTGATGAGACATGGGTGTTGGGGCGCCGGCGCTGGATGTGGATGCCCTGTTCTGAATTGCCTCTAGACTGTTGGAAGCCAGACATGGGAGGACGCCATGTTGTCAATAGCCGCGTGTAACTGGGTAATTAGAAGTCTGTATGGTATTGGGCGTAAACATCTCTTGACTCGAGCCTGGTTCGGACTGTAGTAAGCGGGAAAAGTTCAGCCTTCCTGGCAGATGCAGGGAAAGGGAATCCCTCTGCGTAACAGTTCTGTGGTATTCTGGATATGGTCCATGACCTCAGGGAAGGGGTCACGCCTCTTTCTGGACTGTAACGTCCCCGCTGGCTGGGATGACGCGGAAGCAGTCGGAACCTGGTTTGTGTGGCAGCTCCATCTAAGAATATATGAAATGCATGACACGATGGCTGCTAAACGTGACGATTGCCTGTACCATGCACCCTGGTGAACTAGTTAGGGAAGAAAGACTAATCGTGCAAGCTGTGCCTGAGGGAAATTACGGCCAACACCTGTGTACCCTGACACCCCCTGCCACCTAGTGTACCCCGAGACGGGGCATGTACAGCCGTGACAGCTGATAACCGTGGAGGCCCACAACTGCGTGTGAGTGGGTTCAAGTGGATGCGTGTGAGGCAGGAGACCTGTACGCTCGGACTGTAAGCCGTACCGAGGTGGGACTATACTAGCGCCTGTAGACGTGACAGGACTTGCGTCATCTCTGATGACGTGACGGAGTTGCGTATGCCTGAAGTCGTGTCAGGACTTAGACTGAGTCTGAGGACGTGACAGACTTGACCGAGTCTGAAGACGTGACAGACTAGACGAGTTTGCCTGAGGACGTGACAGGACTTACGTTGAGTCTGAAGACGTGACAGAACTGGCGAATGCTGAAACGTGACGGAATTTGCGTGAGAGTCTGAGCGTGTGTCAGAAGTGGGACTGAGATATCTCGTGATTATCAACTGAGTCTGAGGACGTGACAGACCTGCCGAGGCTGAACGTGCCGGGACTGCGTGAGAGTCTGAGGACGTGACAGACCTGCCGAGGCTGAACGTGCCGGGACTGCTTGTGAGTCTGAGGACGTGACAGACCTGCCGAGGCTGAACGTGCCGGGACTGCGTGTGAGTCTGAGGACGTGACAGACCTGCCGAGGCTGAACGTGCCGGGACTGCGTGTGAGTCTGCGGACGTGGGGAGAAAAAAAACCCTTTTTTTTTTTTTTTTTTTGCTTAATATGATGGCTGTACATGACCCCCCTGGTGAGTAGTGGAACCCCTGGTGCGGAGAGGGCGAGGAAGAGAAGAGAGAGAAAAGGGGGAGAGAAAAATAAAACAAATTTCCCTTTACCGGATCCTGATGGACGAAGTATGTGACTACTTGACTGTGAATAAAACAGTGCACCAGGTCAGTTTAAGAAAAATTAAACCTGACCTGCCTATGTAACTGAAATCTACCTGCACCAGGATTTGTAGGATTTTGATATTTCGACCGTGCGAGCCCTTGAAGTCTGAGATGACACCTGTTATGGGATAAAAGCATGAATGATATTGACAGTACCCACTGCCGACTGGCAGTAACGAACAACCTGTGGAGCATAAAACACCGGACATCTATACAGAATGTGCCACTCGTATGCTACGTGGGTGTGCCTTGGATTGCGTACTGGCCAGTGCGGTATTGAGACCGTGGATGACATGGTATGACGGACGCGCGGGATACTGCGTATGGCGATGCCATTCCCTGTGCGCCGTGCGTGGGTGTGCCTAGAATAGCGCACTGGCCGGTGCGGTATTGAGACCGTGGACGACACTGTATGACGGACGCATGGGATACTGCATGTGGCGATGCCGTACCCCGTGCGCCCTGCGTGGGTGTTGTCACGCTGGGTGTATGAACCCAGTAGCGTGCCGGAGTTTAAACGTTTGGGGCCTGCAGCCGGCACACATGGCTAGTGACAGAGGTGCCGGCACCACTTTCACGGCGGACCGGGATGTGCGTTGGAGGTAGGCGGGGTACCTGCTGCTAGAGGGATTGCAGGCGGTGACGTGTGCTTATGTGGCTGCCCAGCAGGGGAGGGAAGTGGCGCCGGCTGCCCGAACCCTACGCCGCCTGGACGTGGGGCACGCGACCATTGCCTGGCCAGGAAACCGGACTGGAGCGGGAGGAGGAGGTGAGCGCTGTGGGCGGCGGTCGTTGACGCAGATGTGCCATGTGACCCGGAAGCGACGCGGTAGTCGCTAGCTTGTCGCCGGGAATCATTAAAGTGTCTCCCTCTGAAGTGGCGCACACCTACCGAACCCTCCGCTGCCCTGGGCGTGGGGTATGCAGCCAGAGGGTACCCCCGTTACTGAGCCGGGATACCTGCCGGACGAGCGGGGATCGGAAGCGGAGGTGAAGCGCAGTGGAAGGCAGGACGGCGGCCGTCGGAGGCTGATGCACCACGTGACCCGGAAGTGACGCGGCACACGCTGCAGTGCCGGGAATCGACGACGACAGCTGCCGGGGGAGGGCACGGAGGGCGCCTTAAGTAGTAAGTGCGGGAGCCTCCCCTCCCACAAATACGGCAACTACGTTGCCTACACCTGTCACACAGCACGTAAAAAATAGGCCTCACATTTATATTCAACCAAATCTGTCATTACTGCTGTGCCTGTATTAGTTGTAATCCGGTACCTAAATAGATAGCCAGATAGTGTTAGGTGTCTGTAAAAAAAGGCCTGAATTTTAATTCAATACATTGGGCCAAATAATATTTTTTCTTATTGTGGTGAACGGTAACAATGAGGAAAACAACTAGTAAGGGACGTGGACATGGTCGTGGTGGTGTTAGTGGACCCTCTGGTGCTGGAAGAGGACGTGGCCGTTCTGCCACAGCCACACGTCCTAGTGAACCAACTACCTCAGGTCCCAGTAGCCAGCAGAATATACAGGGATATTTGGTGGGGCCCAAATGCCGTTCTAAGGATGGTAATGCCTGAGCAGGTACATGCATTAGTCAATTGGGTGGCCGACAGTGCATCAGCACGTTCACATTATCTCCCACCCAGTCTTCTGCAGAAAGCGCACAGATGGTGCATAAAAACCAAGCCCATCGGTCTGTCACATCACCCCCATGTATATCAGGAAAACTGTCTGAGCCTCAAGTTATGCAGCAGTCTCTTATGCTGTTTGAAGACTCTGCTGCCAGGGTTTCCCAAGGGCATCCACCTAGCCCCTTCCCCAGGGGTGAAGAGATAGAATGCACTAACGCACAACCACTTATGTTTCCTGATGATGAGGACATGGGAATACCACCTCAGCACGTCTCTGATGATGACGAAACACAGGTGCCAACTGCTGCGTCTTTCTGCAGTGTGCAGACTGAACAGGAGGTCAGGGATCAAGACTGGGTGGAAGACGATGCAGGGGACGATGAGGTCCTAGACCCCACATGGAATGAAGGTCGTGCCACTGACTTTCACAGTTCGGAGGAAGAGGCAGTGGTGAGATCGAGCCAACAGCGTAGCAAAAGAGGGAGCAGTGGGCAAAATCAGAACACCACCCGCCGCCAAGAGACTCCGCCTGCTACTGACCGCCGCCATCTGGGGACCGAGCACCCCAAAGGCAGCTTCAAGGAGTTCCCTGGCATGGCACTTCTTCAAACAATGTGCTGACGACAAGACCCGAGTGGTTTGCACGCTGTGCCATCAGAGCCTGAAGCGAGGCATTAACGTTCTTAACCTTAGCACAACCTGCATGACCAGGCACCTGCATGCAAAGCATGAACGGCAGTGGAGTAAACACCTTAAAAACAAAGAAGTCACTCAGGCTCCCCCTGCTACCTCTTCTGCTGCTGCCGCCTCGGCCTATTCTGCTGCTGCCGCCGCCTCGGCCTCTTCCTCCGCCTCTGGAGGAAACGTTGGCACCTGCCGCCCAGCAAACATGGGATGTACCACCAACACCACCACCTGCGTCACCAAGCATCTCAACCATGTCACACGGCAGCGTTCAGCTCTCCATCTCACAAACATTTGAGAGAAAGCGTAAATTCCCACCTAGCCACCCTCGATCCCTGGCCCTGAATGCCAGCATTTCTAAACTACTGGCCTATGAAATGCTGTCATTTAGGCTGGTGGACACAGACAGCTTCAAACAGCTCATGTCGCTTGCTGTCCCACAGCCGCCACTACTTCTCCAGGAGAGCCGTGCCCTCCCTGCACAACCAAGTATCCGATAAAATCAAGTGTGCACTGCGCAACGCCATCTGTGGCAAGGTCCACCTAACCACAGGATACGTGGACCAGTAAGCACGGCCAGGGACGCTATATCTCCCTAACTGCACACTGGGTAAATGTAGTGGCGGCTGGGCCCCAGGCGGAGAGCTGTTTGGCGCACGTCCTTCCGCCGCCAAGGATCGCAGGGCAACATTCTTTGCCTCCTGACTCCTCCTCCTCCTACTCAGCTTCCTCCTCCTCTTCTTCCACCTGCTCATCCAGTCAGCCACACACCTTCACCACCAACTTCAGCACAGCCCGGGGAAACGTCAGCAGGCCGTTCTGAAACTCATATGTTTGGGGACAGGCCCCACACCGCACAGGAGTTGTGGCGGGGTATAGAACAACAGACCCGACGAGTGGTTGCTGCTGGTAGAGCCTCAAGCCTGGCCCTGGTGGTGTGCGATAATGGGCGAAATCTCGTTGCAGCTCTGGGACTAGCCGGTTTGACGCACATCCCTTGCCTGGGCGCATGTGCTGAATTTGGTGGTGCAGAAATTCATTCGCAACTACCCCGACATGTCAGAGCTGCTGCATAAAGTGCGGGCCGTCTGTGCGCGCTTCCGGCGTTCACACCCTGCTGCTGCACGCCTGTCTGCGCTATAGCGTAACTTCGGGCCTTCCCCGCTCACACACCTCATATGCGACGTGCCCACCAGGTGGAACTCCACCTTGCACATGCTGGACAGACTGTGCGAGCAGCAGCAGGCCATAGTGGAGTTTCAGCTGCAGCACGCACGGGTCAGTCGCACTGCGGATCAGCCCCACTTCACCACCAATGACTGGGCCTCCATGCGAGACCTGTGTGCCCTGTTGCGCTGTTTCGAGTACTCCACCAACATGGCCAGTGGCGATGACGCCATTATCAGCGTTACTATCCCACTTCTATGTCTCCTTGAGAAAACACTTAGGGCGATGATGGAAGAGGAGGTGGCCCAGGAGGAGGAGGAGGAAGAGGGGTCATTTTTAGCACTTTCAGGCCAGTCTCTTCGAAGTGACGCCAGAGGGAGGTTTTTTGCAACAACCAGAGGCCAGGTACAAATGTGGCCAGACAGGGCCCACTACTGGAGGACGAGGAGGACGAGGATGAGGAGGAGGTGGAGGAGGATGAGGATGAAGCATGTTCACAGCGGGGTGGCACCCATACGCAGCTCGGGCCCATCACTGGTGCGTGGCTGGGGGGAAAACACAGGACGATGACGATACGCCTCCCACAGAGGACAGCTTGTCCTTACCTCTGGGCAGCCTGGCACACATGAGCGACTACATGCTGCAGTGCCTGCGCAACGACAGCAGAGTTGCCCACATTTTTTTTTATAAATTGTTTATTTTATTGATTTTTTTATCAATGAAAAAATAATACAGGTACATTGTCTCATAGCACAATCGTAAGAGGCAATACAGGTACAATACTATGTTGCATAACGTCAGTATCAACAAATGTATTTTAGTATACAAAACATACATTTTGCATCTGAGGCCCATAAATGCACCAAGGGCTGAAACCACAAAAGGACATAAGACAATCACAATGACACGACACATAGGGGAAATTAAAGGAAGGGGGAAAAATAACAGTCTAACTGGTAATCAAAGGTCTTTTATTGTAAGTGATCAAAAGCGTCATCCCATGTTTGCCAGATCTTTGTAAATCTATCGACTGAGTTAGTAATACATGCAGTTAAGTATTCCATTTTTCTAACTTCTCTTACACTATGCATGAGGTCCATTCGGGTAGGTGCGTCTGTCCTCAACCAAAACCTCGCATTAGGCGTCTGGCCGCCGTTAACACCTGAAGGACTAATAGGAGGAATTGTTTTTTTAATGACATTTTTGGCATATTCAGTAAATAAAAAAAAGGTGTAAAAGGAAAACGAATTGCGAGGAGTTGAAAAAGACAGACTCCACCATTCTCCAGAAGGGCACAATCACAGGACATTCCCAGAAAATGTGAAGGTGGGTCCCCTCACCTGTCGTACACCTCCAACATCTATCAGAGATATCTGGCTAAAGAGTTTTAATAGCTGTGGGGTATGATACCAAAACATAAGCACTTTATATGTGTTTTCCCTATATGTGACACATGAGGACGACTTCGCTGCCCGTTCCCATATCTGTTTCCACTCTGCATACGTTATAGGTTGGCCTAGAATTGCTTCCCATTTAGACATGTAGGAGTGAGTGACAGAGGAGGATGATAGGATAAGATAGATGCCTGAGATGAGACCTTTCGTTGTAACCGTTCAATTTACAAAGTTTCTCAAACGGCGTGGGGGTTGACACCTTCGTGAGTGAAAGAGGTCCGAAAAAAATGGCTAATCTGCACATATGATACCTACAAGACTCTGGTAATTGATGCAAGGAACGTACCTCGTCAAATGAGAACAAGCCCAGAGTCCTATAGTTTACAACATCCGCAAATCTGAACAACTTCTTGGGAAACCATGCTTTAGAAAAACTGTGCTCATTCCAACTTAAATAGTGGGTTATACAGAAAGGAGACCATAGAAGATTTTTCTGATGGCAAGTGAAAACAGTCTGTTACACCTCGACCATATGTTACATGGAAAAGACATAGGGCCCAATAGTTCAGGTCTAAGTGAGGGTTTGTAGGGAGTACCAAATAAGTGAGTTCGGATGTACAGGGGCTATCCACAACTTCTCTATTTCCATCCATCTGGAGTACGCGTACATATTGGACCAGGCTGGCAGTCTTCTAAGGTGTGTAGCCCAGTAATATTTTTTAATATTTGGAACTGCTAAACCACCTTGAGTTTTGGGTGACATTAAAATTGAGCAAGCTATGCGATGTCTCTTTCCATTCCAGATGAACCTGAATATGGATGATTGAAAATCCCGCAGCTCCTTCTCAGGGACAGGAATTGGGAGAGTCCTCAAACAAATACAGTAATTTAGGCAAGATATTCATCTTGACTGATGCTATACGGCCCAAAAGGGAGATGGGAAAAGGCATCCATTTAATCATTAAGGCCTTGAGTTCTCGGAACATAGATGGAAAGTTTTGAGCGTTACAACGAGGGATAAGTAGGGGTTAAGTTGACTCCAAATACCTCAAGGACATTTCCGTCCATTGAAAATTAAAGTTAGATTTTAAGGTGGTCAAAATATCAGGGGCTAGGTTAAGAGGGAGAGCCTCAGTTTTTGTGGTATTAATTTTATAACCGGATAAATCTACCATAAGTCTCTAGTAGTTTAAAGAGGTTGGGAAGCGAAATATGCAAGTCAGTTAATGTTAGCAGGATATCATCTGCGAATAGTGAAAGTTTGAATTCTACTGCATTCACTTTAATCCCATGAATATCAGGATGAGACCTAATGGCCGCCGCTAGGGTTCTATGCATAGAACGAAGAGCAGAGGGGACAGTGGACATCCCTGTCGCGTACCATTTTTTATAGGGAAAGGCAAAGAATGAGCATGTTTCATTTTCACTATCGCTGTAGGTTGGGCATATAGAACATGAAGGGCTGTAAGGAAAGGGCCTTTCAGACCGAAGGCCTCCATGTAGAGAACATAAAGGCCACCCTAAGCGATCAAAACGCTTTCTCTGCGTCAAGACTTAGCAACAACGCCGAGTCTCTGCGTTTATTTATGATATCAATTAAGTCAATAGTGCGCCTTGTATTATCTCCGCCCTGTCGGTTTCGAACGAAGCCCACTTGATCTTTATGGATCAGCTGGGGTAGCCAGTCTGAAAGTCGGTTAGCCAGAGTTTTCGTGAAAATTTTCAGATCTCAGTTTTATAAAACAATAATTCCTTCAATCTAGCACGCAGGGTTATAATGCGCCTAAGCAAAGGCCGCGAGCAACGGGACTCTAGCATCTTTTCTAAATCCTTCAGCTGTGAGGTGATATTGTGTTGTTGCATAGTACGGTCTTTTTTCAGTCGAGACCCCATCGCTATACATGCGCCTCTAAAGACTGCCTTGTGGGCTTCCCCATATCATAGATATAGGGGGTCCTGAGGACTGATTTAAGGTGAAGTATTCTGTAAGGCCCTCACGTAACTCCTGCCTAAGCGGCAACTGGTTGTAGGAGGATTCATTAAGGCGCCAATGACATACTCTAGGGTAGTAACCTGATGTTTTAATGTTAATTGACACCGGAGCATGGTCCGACCAGGAAATTGGTCCTATGTCGGCATCCGCAAGCATCCTTAAGATTGGATATTACCAAAAAAGTAGTCTATACGGGAATGTGTATTATGTGATGTGAGAAGAAAGAAAATGTTTTTGCAGTGGGATAGTTAATTCTCCAGAGGTCATATAATTCGAATTTTCTAATAAGACGTCTAAAAAGACGTGAGTTTCGACACTGATCCTTAGTAGGCGGTCTATTCTGAAGGGTTAATCTATCTAGACGCTCGGAGAAGGAGAGATTAAAGTCTCCTCCTACTAGCAATGCAGCTGGGAGCAAACTTCGATAGTTTTAAAAACACCTTATTAAGGAAAGGGATTTGGGCAGTATTCGGAGCGTATAAATTGCACAGTACGTGTGGGCTACCATTGAGTGTGGCTTTTAGTATGATATACCTGCCAGCTGGATCAATAATAGCATCTTCCACCTGTAAAGGGCAATCAGCAGACATGAGAATGGCAACACCTGCTCTCTTTCTCCCAGAGGAAGCAGAATATATACGAGGGAATAAATATTGCGCAAACTTTGAAGAGCCCTGGTGATCAAAGTGGTCTCCTGAAGAAAGACTATGTCAGCTTTCTGAGACTTGCACTCAGTAAGTGCCAGGCGTCTCTTCACATTAGAGTTAAGACCTTTTACATTAAGCGATACATACTTAATCATTTTCAAAGCATGGAATATATGTACTTGCTATGTGGTTGCAATGGATCCTTTTCAAGGACACTGTCATAGATGAAAACACCTTAAGGCATTCAGTCGATTGTGATTTGGAATCTGGAGACCTGAGTATAAAAAACAATAAGAAGAGACACAAAAGGGAAGGGGGGGAGACACAGGACCATACAAACATAAAGAATACACCATTTAGTATCCGAACATTGGGTGTTGCCACCCAGATACAGATCAGTGAGCAACAACTAGTGATATTACTATCAGCAAACTGCCGTCCCTCCAGCCCAACCAACAGAAGCTGGGGGGGGAGGCGCGAAACTACTGGTCTGCTTATTGGAAGCATGACTGGACCGCACAGGATGGGCCAGGTTTCAAAGCTTATTAGAGCATGAAGTAACCAGAGAATTGAACAATAAACCAATTCTACTAACATAGGACCTTAAAACAGAGAACCATAAGGCCGTCGCCTCCTGGCGAATAAGAACAGTAGGAGATACAATTTAAGCTAATGAAGTCCATGCAGCAATCATGGGGGTTCATCTTGTGGTTCACGTAGAGGGGGTCCCTCCAGTGGGGGAAGATCTTCTTCTCTTCTGTCTGGCAGGTTGCCAAATTGGACCCAGGGCAGGTTGTGGATCCGTAGTTCCCAGTCCTGTGATGGGTGGAATCTCAATCTCCAAAGCAGCACAAAAATCAGGGAGGTCTGAATGCTGACGCAAGATGGAGGATCTGCCATTTTTCGTGACTATTAATGCAAACGGGAACCCCCATCTATAAAGGATCTTCTTTTCCTTCAGCAGTTGCAATAAAGGCTGTAATACTCTTCTTTTTTGGAGTGTGCACCATGATAAGTCCTGATATAAATGAACAGGAGCGCCATGAAAATCAATGGAGCGTGCTTCCCTGGCTTTGGACATAATGCTTTCCTTCACCTGAAAATCGTGCACGCAACAAATTACGTCTCTGGGCTGCATGGATGAGGACTTAGGCCGCAGCGCTCTGTGAGCTCGATCAAGCTTAATAAGCTGGGGTGGCTGTGTGCCTAGTAAAGCATTAAAAAGTTCAGATAATATTTCCTGCAGATTTTCTTCCGCATTAGCTTCTGGCAAACCCCATACACGGATGTTATTTCTGCGCCCTCTGTTATCTAGGTCTTCCAGATGACGTGCATTGTCCCTGATAACTTGGGATTGAGAAGCAATAACAGATTGTAAATGTGCCACACTTCTACGGGTGTCATCATGGTCTATTTCAATAGTGTCCATGCGGTCTGCTAAGTGCTTCAGATCCTGCCTTAAAGTTGAGATTTCCGATTTACAGGCATTTCTGACTTCTGAGACCAGCATTTTAAAATCATCCTTAGTAGGCAAATGTTGTAATGTCTGCTGAAGTATTGTAGGGCCCTGGGAGGGTTGCAGAAGATCTCCCTCTCCCTCGTCCTCATATTCACTTCCCTGCTCCCAAGTAACAGCTTCTCCTCCTCTCTCCTTCTATGATGCTGCTGACTGGGGGGATCCTCAGAGGATTCGGCCCAATCTCGCCGTCTCTGGGACGGAGTGGCCACTGGTTTGGCTTGTTTAGCTGCCGATTTTGGCGCCATAATGGCGGCTATGCCTCCTGTTAGGTGTAGCCCCTCTCCTGCCCCTGTGCGCTTTAGTTGCGTCCCCACAGCGCTAGTGGGTAGGAAAGTCTTGCTAGTGGGGACAGGGAGGAGGTAGGAAGCCGTAAGGCTGGATTGCTGCTCGTACCTGTCGGCGGCTGTGCGCTCTTCACTTCACCCTCACACGGCGTCGGAGGCCTGAGATGGAAGCAGGCCGCAACCGGACGGAGCCGCGCGGAGTGGACGGCTGAGGTAGGAATCAAGCGTCTTATTCCCCCAGGCGGATGGTCGGGACGAGGTGGAGGGCTTGCCCAGCATATTTTTTCCCATGTGCTGCAGTGGCGCGGTAGGAAAGTCTCCTTTTAGAAGCTAATGGCGGCGGAGCTCTGTCTTCACGCGGCCATTCCTGAAGACGTCCAGGCCACGCCCCCTTGAGTTGCCCACATTTTAACGTGTGCGGACTACTGGGTTGCCACCCTGCTGATCCCCGGTACAAGACAATGTGCCCACCTTACTTCCTACACTGGAGCGTGATAGGAAGATGCGCGAGTACAAGCGCACGTTGGTAGACGCGCTACTGAGAGCATTCCCAAATGTCACAGGGGAACCAGTGGAAGCCAAGGCGAAGGCAGAGGAGGAGCAAGAGGTCGCCAACGCAGCTGTGTCACGGCCAGCTCCTCTGAGGGCAGGGTTAGCATGGCAGAGATGTGGAAACGTTTTGTCACCACGCCACAGCTAACTGCACCACCACCTGATACGGAACGTGTTAGCAGGAGGCAACATTTCACTAACATGGTGGAACAGTACCTGTGCACACCCCTCCACGTACTGACTGATGGTTCGGCCCCATTCAACTTCTGGGTCTCCAAATTGTCCACGTGGCCAGAGCTAGCCTTTTATGCCTTGGAGGTGCTGGCCTGCCCGGCGGCCAGCGTTTTGTCTGAACATGTATTCAGCACTGCAGGGGGCGTCATTACAGACAACGCAGCCGCCTGTCTACAGCCAATGTGGACAAGCTGACGTTCATAAAAATGAACCAGGCATGGATCCCACAGGACCTGTCCATCCCTTGTGCAGATTAGATATTAACTACCTCCCCTTAACAATATATTATTCTACTCCAGGGCACTTCCTCATTCAATCCTATTTTTATTTTCATTTTACCATTATATTGCGGGGCAACCCAAAGTTGAATGAACCTCTCCTCTGTCTGGGTGCCGGGGCCTAAATGTGTGACAGTGGCCTGTTCCAGTGGTGGGTGACGTGAAGCCTGATTCTCTGCTATGACATGAGGACTGATTCTCTGCTGTCATGAAGCCAGATTCTCTGTTACGCGACCTCTCTCCTCTGCCTGGGTGCCGGGGCCTAAATGTGTGACAGTGGCCTGTTTCAGTGGTGGGTGACGTGAAGCCTGATTCTCTGCTATGACATGAAGACTGATTCTCTGCTGACATAAGGCCAGATTCTCTGTTACGCGACCTCTCTCCTCTGCCTGGGTGCCGGGCCTAAATGTGTGACAGTGGCCTGTTCCAGTGGTGGGTGACGTGAAGCCTGATTCTCTGCTATGACATGAAGACTTATTCTGTGCTGACATGAAGCCAGATTCTCTGTTACGCGACCTCTCTCCTCTGCCTGGGTGCCTGGGCCTAAATATGTGACAGTGGCCTGTTCCAGTGGTGGGTGACGTGAAGCCTGATTCTCTGCTATGACATGAAGACTGATTCTCTGCTGACATGAAGCCAGATCTCTGTTATGGGACCTCTCTCCTCTGTCTGGGTGCCGGGGCCTAAATGTGTGACAGTGGCCTGTTCCAGTGGTGGGTGACGTGAAGCCTGATTCTCTGCTATGACATGAAGACTGATTCTGTGCTGACATGAAGCCAGATTCTCTGTTACGGGACCTCTCTCCTCTGCCTGGGTGCCGGGGCCTAAATGTGTGACAGTGGCCTGTTCCAGTGGTGGGTGACGTGAAGCCTGATTCTCTGCTATGACATGAAGACTGATTCTCTGCTGACATGAAGCCTGAATCTCTGTTATGGGACCTCTCTCCTCTGTCTGGGTGCCGGGGCCTAAATGTGTGACAGTGGCCTGTTCCAGTGGTGGGTGACGTGAAGCCTGATTCTCTGCTATGACATGAAGACTGATTCTGTGCTGACATGAAGCCAGATTATCTGTTACGCGACCTCTCTCCTCTGCCTGGGTGCCTGGGCCTAAATATGTGACAGTGGCCTGTTCCAGTGGTGGGTGACGTGAAGCCTGATTCTCTGCTATGACATGAAGACAGATTCTGCGCTGACATAAGGCCAGATTCTCTGTTACGGGACCTCTCTCCTCTGCCTGGGTGCCTGTGTAGTGTCCCACTAGATAGGCGTGGGCACTACACAAGGGTCAATTGGTGTGTGCGTGTACTCCTACTCACAAGGAACAGGAATGTTATATTTAATTGTGCATTTAATGTATTTTCTAATGTGTTTTTATATGCAATGTTCCCCTGTGTTAATGCTAAGCAGGCCTAGTTGGGTGTAGTTAGACATCCCACACACTAGAGGGAGATAGGGAGCCCCTAGTATAAATGTTCAGGCCCAGTCAGGGAGAGTTAGTTCAGAGTCAGGAGTCTGCAGAGACAGAAGTTAGAAGGCACCAGCCAGGGACAAGCTGAGGGCCTCCTCCTGACATGCAGCTAGACAGCCCAGGCTACTAGTTGTTACCAGGAGGCTAGTAGAGGGATCCTAGCCTACCTGCGGATCAAGAGAGCCTTAGTTAGCTCTGAAGACACCCCAGTTGCAGGACAGAACCTCCTGGGAGAAACCCACAGTCCTTGACCAGACAAGTCAGGATATTACAAGCAAAGATAAGTAACACTGATGGGCAGATGCTATATAGGAAGCAAAGCAAGGATTTAATACGAGAGGAAGATATATATATACCAAGGATTTAAGCCACCATTTAGGCATCCGGGCCTTGGGATTGAAACCAGACAGGAGTTCTAAAAGAACAGTGTACGCTATTTCTGAGGAAAGGTACAACCTGATTCTGAGTGTGTTGTGGATTTACCCTCTGAGTATCTTGCATGATCAATACCTGCCATCTTGTGGAGTAAGCCTGCTTGTAAAGCTGTGATCTAAAGGACTGTATTACCATCTGTATGTACAAAGTTGGACTGTTAAGTAAAGCAACGTTTGGTTCACTATACCACCTGTGTACCTCACTTATTCCAACTATAAATTGGTGTGCCACCGTTACAGGCACTGGCGTCACGAATCCAACAGGGACCTTGCCCCAGGCACTCAAAATACCTGTAACATCCAGGGCACCTCATCCACCATCAGGCCTGGTCCCTACATACCGAGTGTGCCCCAGAGGAACTGTGTCTACCTCTCCTTCACTGCCGCATGCCTGCCCAGGGTTCTCCAATACAGTGAGCAACCCTCGATTGCCCATAACCGTGACCTCACCTCGCAATACCCTGCAGGTCTGGCGTGCTGCATAAATTGGCGTCACGAACAGGATAACGAACATTCCTGCGCTGTTGCGGATATACAACTGTGTGCTAAAGATTGCCTTAAAGTGACCAAGCCCTATTGTTTTATTAAAAATTGCTGGGCCAAAGAACTGTCATAATTAGCGGTGTGAAGATAATAATTTTCTGGACTGTTTGCTGCTTATTTGAGCCACCGCTTGCTGTCAGTGAATAGACAGCGTTTTGCTAAAGATGGCCGCTCAGCTTGCTTGCATTTACTGCTGCGTCATCTTCATCCTCAATTGGCAGTAAAAGTTGGCGCCTTTTTGCTGAAAAGAGCGGGAAAGGCTCAATGTCGGCGCCACCGCCCTGTCTGGACATTTGCATGTCTGCAGAAATGGACTCCGCCTCCCCCATACTGGAGTACCTGGGGGGCGGCCTCCCAGTGCAATGGGAGGATCTGTCTGAACTTATTGGCGCCACCCTGTCGCTCTCCAGAGAAGGATCGAGCATGTTGGAGAGTGAAGACTGCTCTGTTGGGATGTCCGCGCCTGAATTGGTAAAGATGGATGGTATTGGTGTAGAGCCAGAGGACCCTCCACCGGCCTACTCTCCGGGACCGAAGAGACCCGCCTGCCCGCCACCGAGGACGCAACCGGAGACCTATTATGGCTCCTGGAGAGACTTCTTCCAGCCCTCGTTCAAGTGGTCAGCGTTGATGGCAGAGATCCGGGAGGCCGCCATAAAGAAAACGACAAAGACAAAGATCTACTATGAGGAACTGGCAAAGACCGTTCATGAGCGCCACACTGACACCCAACCCCGCCTGGAAAGGAGAAAGGGGTTGGTTGTGGCCTTTGATAAGAACCGTGGCTACGGTTTCATACAGGACTATACCACCGGCAGAGACGTATATGTGAATCGGAGATCCGTCAAGCGGAGTTACCTCTCCGAATATATGCATAACCTCCGCGAGGGAGAGGAAGTGGAATTCACCCCTGCCGAGGGCCTGCGAGGCCCATATGCCACTGCCGTGACCCTTCCCAAGAAAGAACCGGAGGACTGGGAAGCAGATGAGGACTACTCTGGCTGCGAGCGCGGACCAGCGCGCTCTCCAGAACCGGCCCATCATGCATTTCAAGAGCGGGGCTCTTTCATTGGCCCGAATGTTTTCTGGCAGCCCACAGTATTGGAGAAATGGGTGAGCCCCTATCCATCCCCCGAGCTGCCTCACCGGGAGAAAACGATTCAAGAGATGGAGAATCTGAAAAGACTCCACGTTACCCTGGATAATATCCGGAAGGGTAAAAGACCTGATGCGCCACCTGAGCCTGCAGCGGCTGCGCAGGATGCACCCTCTATGGCACAAGTGCCGGCGGCGACAGCGGAAGACAGCGATCCTGAGACCGAGAGCCTGGATGACCAGATTGTCCGTCTGGAGGAAAAGTTGCGGGAGTTACGCAGAATTGCCCCCGCCAGAATCCAGACGCCACCGAGGAAGGAAGAGGTAAGGGTACCTGTCCCTACCAGCCGGCCACCTTCTGCTACCACGGCTGCGTTGAGGCCCCCAAGAAGGCATGAAAAGAAGGGGAGCAGTAACGATTTAAAATGTAACTTTTAATATGTCTGTTCTCCCAAGAGGGAGTAAAAGACCACTTACAAACAAAAAAACACAAAAAAGACAGACAAGGCCCCTGGAGAGAAGTGCCACGTGTGTATTACTACGGACACAACCAGGTGCCGTCCTCGATAGGCCTATGGTAAGTGATACAAGGGCCTAAAATAGAGGACACATGTGATTCCTAGTGTCTAAGGTAAGACGGTAGGAAATCAGGTAGTTAAGAAATGGAACGGTCTTACCAGATCTTAAGGAGGCCTCACTTGGATAACCGCATGTATAGGGTTAATGCAGGAGGAGGTCACATGGAGCAGGTAGGTATTCCATCAGATGTCCATAGGTGGAAGAAAACAGACATCCGAGGTGTTCAGACGGCCAGGTACTAGAGTAGCCTCAATGAGAAACTAGCCCTAGTGCCTCCCTACTTGACCTAACCTGGCCCTAGTGACCTAACACGGGGTCCGTGCCCCGCAAGGGGTGGCCCCGTCCGGAACCTGGCCCTGATATGGAAACCCTAGGTAACCCTATCAAGAGGGTGACTAGGTGCAGGATGCTATGTATCAAGGCCGGAAAAGATGCTAGGTAAAACAGGTCTCAAGGACCATATAAATGTAAGCACTAAGGGTGCGTGTCTAATATGTTAGCGTGTCCCGACGCGTTTCTTAATATAACATATCTTACGTGCATATATTTAAACCAGAGGCCCCAAAAGTCATCAGGGGACACGGGGCTTAAGGCTCCTGTCAGTCTGAATAATGCCACTGTAATAAGTAACCAGTGTAGCAAACATATGGGGGTATTTATTCAAAAGAAGTTACTCCACATAGAAAAAGACTGTTGACAGTATGAGGCATGTGAATGGTACACCTGAAAAAAGAACATAGACAAAAAGCGATGCAAGTAAATATCTAAGTCTAGGTACCCATGCTGCCCACAAGGTGGTGGGTGCGAGTAAGTACTCACATAGCTGCTGGAATAGTGTCAGCCAATGTCCAGAGTTGGCGGCATGGGGATTCACCACGTCCGTCCTAGATCGCACGCCTAGCAAATGTACACTGGCGCGCTGTATTTAAATGAAGAAGAAGGGAGGGATGCCGGTCAGTGCGCCTGCGCCGAGTATGACGTCGCCCCACGTGACCGGATCAAGTCACATGATCGGGCCAGACGGGGGTGCGGCGTTCCCACAAGGCGCATGCGTCAGGAGACCCGGCGATGTCGGGTAAGGCCGAGGGGGAGGCACTCATTGTGACGTAGCTGCGTCACCACGCCTACCAGGCCGCCCGATGGGCGCAACTCAGAGGGGGGGAGTGAACATAGGTTCCTCGATCCACCCCAGAAACGAGGCGCCGCTTGTAGCATGAGCTACGGATAGAGGGGGGTGGGGCTGAGCAAGGATAATAAGTACATGAACCTAGTAGCTACTACACCGATCATTCCCCAAGGGGGAGATACTAACCCCTCAGATATATGACAAAGTGGGACATTTTGGTGGGCTAACGTCCTAGCTAGCCTGGAAAAGGAAAGATAGGCAGCCAGACAAGAGGACACAATATTGCAAGCTAGATAAAGAGCTGGATGGAACACCATGGATGGAGAAATGCACAAAACTGGTGCGGCTCCATTCATGTATAAAGCCACGCATGACAGATGCGTGGCTCTATACATGCAACATATAATGAAGGAAGATCAAATATAGCAGCCAAAGTGTAATTGTTCATTAAGGCCATGGGGGTGGGATGTATTGAGTTTAAAGATCCACCAGCATTCGCGCTGGAGGATCCGTCTATCCCAATCACCCCCACGAAATGGCTTATTCACCCGTTCAATTCCCATAAACGTGATGGCAGAGGTACGGCCACCGTGTAAAGAAAGGACATGTCGGGCTACCCAAGAAGGCCCTCTCACACTGTGACTTGCTGCGCAGAGCCAGTTGTTCCAGAGCCCACCGGACCGCTTGCGGCGGCGGTACCTAGGCCAGCACAACCTACGATTGTTATCCCTGCACCGGTGCGGTCAGCAACTGTCATTACCCCTAGGCCTATGTGTAACGGCATACAAGGGAATGCTCCAAACTCCGAACGGGATACAAAGTAGCACTCCAAACTGGAACCTCACGAATAGCTGCTAGCAGACGAACAGGGATCAGCTTACACTCCTGGCAATCGGTCTTCTAACAGCATACAGCGGATCCCCCCAATAACGAGACAAGGCTCCGTGTTGAGGGTCAAGCAGTGGTCTGACTGTACTTTACGTACAGCCTCTTTTATTCACAAAAAACAAACATAGTACTGCCCACAGGGGTTTGAAATACAACCAATCAGTAATTTACAACACATACAATGTAACTACAGCAACCAATCGTTCACACCCCCAGAGGACCAGAATGAAGACTGTGACATAGGACAGATACAACATATCCCCACAATGCATCATGGTCTCCTCCTCTCTGTCCCGGAGACAACCTGAGGAGCAATACAATTATCTCTGAGGACAAAGGGAGATCGCCAATACACATGTGAGGACAACAGAACAGACATCACCCTTTAAACACACAATGGGACAATGGCACAATAGCAACACACCCAACATTTCCTCCCAAGCTGACAAGTTACACTTATTATAAATTGTTACAACTTTGTGAGTTTACATTGGCCATACATATAACTTACATCAATTTAAACAGTATAACTTGGGGACAAACGTATCCAAAATTCACTTCAATAGGTTCAGGGGTTTAAAAGTTAGTATATGGCCCATAATCCTGGGGCAAGAGGCCAGCAGCCAGTCCTCTCCAAAACCCAGTGGCGAGGTTGGTTTCGCCACACTATGGGGCCAATACCTATTAGGGGTCCCTTTATGCTGCAGCTGCCCCCTAATACCGTGTTGTGGGCACATCCGCCTGTGGAGGCTTATTACAGGCCCCATCTGCAAGCAGAGCCAGGGAGCACCACTGAGATGCAAGGTGATTATGACATGCCCCTGTGAATTGGCCTGCTAGGCCCTTGATTTATTTGCTTTGCCAAGGGATTACTTCAAGAGGATTTAACCCTTTCAGGACAGGAGTCCTTTGTTCTGGTCCTTTGTTGCTGCTGCCAGTTACCCACGGCTCAGTGGTGGTGGTCACCCACTGAAATACCAATGTCAGCAAAGCCATCTTGTTTACAGGACCTCCTGCCTGCTTCTACCTTATTACACCAAATTGTGCCTATTTTTGTGTTGCACCTTTAACCCTTTAACCCCCTTTTCAGGTTGATTTAGGGTATTACAGCACTTGTTTTTATATAAATGCCAATGGAATAATGTGGGCTATTTTTTATGTGCTGTCTTTTTACTATGCAACATTAAATGTCAAGGAAACGTGCCCGGAGATAGACTCAAAAGTACATGAGCCTCTGAGATATTGCTACTTTAAAGAAATGTGCCCAGAGATGGACTCCACTGTAAGTGAGCCTCTGTGATCGTCTACCTTGCTTGAATGGTGAAGGACACTTGTTCTAAATAAGAAAGAAACCTGGGTACGGACTCATATTTGTTCCTTGAGCCTCCAAGAACTTTGAATTGTTTTATATTTTGTCTACTGTTCTATTATGGACTATCCTGGTATCACTGATACGCTGCACCAGGTCAGCGCCCCTGTTCCCTCACACTATCCTGAGAGAAGAGAACGACGCCCCTTTTCACCGTTACTTGTTCCTAAGCCAGTGGAACTGCCTGATTTATGCATATAATGTATTTTTGCAAATGTAGATGAAATTTTCCTGCTTTGCATTATTTTCTCTTTTTCAGGTGCAGTATCCAGCTGGGCAGGGCCCCTCCATGTTGCGCCGAGGACGGGCAACGTTATAGTGTGGTGGTATGTAGTGTCCCACTAGATAGGCATGGGCACTACACAAGGGTCAATTGGTGTGCGTGTACTCCTACTCACAAGGAACAGAAATGTTATATTTAATTGTGCATTTAATGTATTTTCTAATGTGTTTTTATATGCAATGTTCCCCTGTGTTAATGCTTAGCAGGCCTAGTTGGGTGTAGTTAGACATCCCACACACTAGAGGGAGATAGGGAGCCCCTAGTATAAATGTTCAGGCCCAGACAGGGAGAGTTAGTTCAGAGTCAGGAGTCTGCAGAGACAGAAGTTAGAAGGCACCAGCCAGGGACAAGCTGAGGGCCTCCTCCTGACATGCAGCTAGACAGCCCAGGCTACTAGTTGTTACCAGGAGGCTAGTAGAGGGATCCTAGCCTACCTGCGGATCAAGAGAGCCTTAGTTAGCTCTGAAGACACCCCAGTTGCAGGACAGAACCTCCTGGGAGAAACCCACAGTCCTTGACCAGACAAGTCAGGATATTACAAGCAAAGATAAGTAACACTGATGGGCAGATGCTATATAGGAAGCAAAGCAAGGATTTAATACGAGAGGAAGATATATATATACCAAGGATTTAAGCCACCATTTAGGCATCCGGGCCTTGGGATTGAAACCAGACAGGAGTTCTAGAAAGGACAGTGTACGCTATTTCTGAGGAAAGGTACAACCTGATTCTGAGTGTGTTGTGGATTTACCCTCTGAGTATCTTGCATGATTAATACCTGCCATCTTGTGGAATAAAGCCTGCTTGTGAAGCACTTGATCTAAAGGACTGTGTTACCATCTTGATGTACAAAGTTGGACTGTTAAGTAAAGCAACGTTTGGTTCACTATACCACCTGTGTACCTCACTTATTCCAACTATAAATCGGTGTGCCACCGTTACAGGCACTGGCGTCACGAATCCAACAGGGACCTTGCCCCAGGCACTCAAAATACCTGTAACATCCAGGGCACCTCATCCACCATCAGGCCTGGTCCCTACATACCGAGTGTGCCCCAGAGGAACTGTGTCTACCTCTCCTTCACTGCTGCATGCCTGCCCAGGGTTCTCCAATACAGTGAGCAACCCTCGATTGCCCATAACCGTGACCTCGCTTCGCTATACCCTGCAGGTCTGGCGTGCTGCACCTGGGCCTAAATATGTGACAGTGGACTGTTCCAGTGGTGGGTGACGTGAAGCCTGATTCTCTGCTATGACATGAAGACAGATTCTGTGCTGACATGAAGCCAGATTCTCTGTTACGGGACCTCTCTCCTCTGTCTGGGTGCCGGGGCCTAAATATATGACAATGGACTGTTCCAGTGGTGGGTGACGTGAAGCCAGATTCTTTGCTATGGCATGAAGACTGATTCTCTGCTGACGTGAAGCCAGATTCTCTGCTATGGCATGAAGACTGATTCTCTGCTGACGTGAAGCCAGATTCTCTGCTATGGGACCTCTCTCCAATTGATATTGGTTTATTTTTATATATTTTATTTTAATTCATTTCCCTATCCACATTTGTTTGCAGGGGATTTACCTACATGTTGCTGCCTTTTGCAGCCCTCTAGCTCTTTCCTGGGCTGTTTTACAGCCTTTTTAGTGCCCAAAAGTTCGGGTCCCCATTGACTTCAATGGGGTTTGGGTTCGGGTCGGGTTCGGATCCCGAACCCGAACATTTCCGGGAAGTTCGGCCGAACTTCTCGAACCCGAACATCCAGGTGTTCGCTCAACTCTACTTAGGACCTCTTCCAAGTAAGACCAGTTAAGCCTATCAAACGCTTTTTCTGCGTCTGTTGCTACAAGCGTAAGGGGTATGTTATTTGTCTGAGCTAATTGTATAGCATGAAGTATTCTGTATATATTATCTTTAGATTCCCTACCTTCTGTAAAACCGACTTGATCGTTATGGATGATATTTGGGATCATATTCTTTAGTCTATCCACTAGGGTTTTAGCATAAATTTTAATATCCACATTTAAAAGGGAAATTGGTCTGTAGTTTGAACATAATGTTGTGTCTTTGTCTTCTTTGGGTATTAATGTGATATGGGCGTTGAGGGATTCTGGACGGAATGAGTCATTTATTGCTATATTATTAAAATAGGTGCACATGTGGGGAATTAAAGACGATTGGAATTTTTTATAATAACTTGCGGTCAGGCCGTCTGGGCCAGGGCTTTTACCGTTGGGAAGAGATTTTAGAACCGACTCTATCTCAGTTTGTGAGAAGGGGGTTAATAGTTTTGATTGCTGGTCTGTGGTCAATTTAGGTATTTCTATTGAGTTTAGAAACTCTTTAATTTTGGTTTTCATTTCTACTTGGTCAGGGGTGTATTTATTTATATTGTACAGTTTTTCGTAAAAGGATCTGAACGTGTTCGTGATACTTGTTGAGGTGTTACATAGAGAGTTGGTCTGGTCTCTGATTTTAGTTATGTATGACCTATTCCTTTGTTTCTGTAGAATTCTAGCTAGTCTTTTGTTGCAACCATTGTCCTCTAAATATTTTTTATATCTAATAATATATAAATATTTTTGATTCTTCTGGTCCATTAACTCCAGGAGTTTGGATCGTAAAATTGTGAGATCTTTTATTACCTTTTTCTCCAGTGATAATTTGTGAACTGTTTCCAGTCGTTTTATTTGTGAAAGGATGTCATTAATTTCTCTCTCTCTAAGTTTCTTTTTGTATGAGCCTAACCTAATCAACCTACCCCTAATTACCGCCTTGTGTGTTTCCCATTCAAGAGAAGTGCAGGTTCTCCCCTGTAGATTTTCAGTAAAAAACGATTGTATATCTGACATGATTGCTGCTGAGTCTTTGGGATCTGTCAGTAAGCGACCAGTTAAATGAGCTATTCTTAGTATCTCCAGGAGAGAGCTGCACTAATAATGGGGCGTGGTCTGATAAGTGGAAAGATTTGTATTCGGCTTTTTTCAGGATTTGGAAATCCCTATTATGCATAAAGAAGTAATCTAATCTTGAGTAAAGATTGTAAGTAGGAGAGTAGAACGAGAAATCTTTGCAACTTGGGTTCAACATTCTCCAGACATCAACTAAACCAAAGTTATGGAGTTTTTTCTTCAAGGCTTTAAGGTCACGATACGCTATTCTAGCTTTACCTGCAGATGTGTCTATGGTTGGTTCCAGAGGGGTATTCAAATCACCTCCCAGGACCAAAACACCCTCAACAAATGAGTCTAACTTGTTCAGGACATGTTCGAGAAAACGATGTTGTAGCGTGTTAGGTGAGTAGAAGTTGGCAAATGTGTACATCTTTCCATATAATTGGCCTTTGACAAATATATATCTGCCTTCACTATCACTCAGTGTGTCCATGTGTTGGAAACCCATTTTTCTGTGGAACACGATAGAGACTCCTTTTCTTTTAGATAGAGGCGTGGTTGAGTTATACCACTGGCAATACTGAAATGTTTTGGAGAATGGGGTCAATGTTTTTTTAAAGTGAGTTTCTTGGAAGAAGATCACGTCCACCTTTTCTTTCCTCATATATGTTAAGATCTTGGACCTTTTCTTAGGATTATTGAGACCGTTAACGTTATATGAGGCGCAGATAAAATCAGCCATAATTGTGATGTATTTTAGGATATGTCCTGACCTGGTGTAAGTCTGATTCCCTGAAAATTGGTTTGGGGAGGGGGGATGAAGTTGTAAGGGGAAGAAAATTAGTAACAATTGGATAGTACATATTCAAATTGAATATCGGTACTAAAAGTATGTAAGTAATACTGCCTGTTGTGATGCCCAAATTTTGAGCACCTAGGGATGGAACAGTATGTGCTTCCACTCTAGAATGAATGTCGCATATTACCTGCAAAAATAAATTGCAATCAAAGAATACCTCTCACTGCTGTGATTTTTGTTAAACTTCCACTCTAGATGTCACACAGAGTGGAAGATTTGGAGAAGGTCTATTTCTCCAGTTAAATTTTAAAAGGTTTCAGATAGTTGTGTGTGGTGGGGGGGGGCGGGGGGGGGGGGGGGGGTGAACATTAAGGACTGCTCCTCAGTCCTAACATGAGTGTGTGTGTACAGAAACGTGTACATACTAAACAGTGCAAATCTATTTGAACGTCAAGGGTTCATATATACCTAAATACAAGTATAGGTTTTTCTGCAAGCCCCAGACCCTCAGGTCCTGCGTGTTCGCGGGAGACCATTAGGCAGGTGAGCATGTACATCAAAACCGTCTCCCGTATGTAGTGTACATATACCACAATATAAGTGAGTCACAAAAAATTAAGTGGAACAACAGTGTGACAGTTACAGTGAGATTTCTCTGTGGCGTAACCGTTGATGAACCATATACCTTAGGTAACATCATAAAAGTCTCCACTGTGGCGTTTCTATAAAAGTTAAATACCGTGACTAGACCGTATGAACCTACCTAGACCTTAGAGGTCTATATGCATCTAGATGTGGGCAAAGGTCTCTTCTGCAGGCCCTGCGCCTACAGGCCCTGCATGTTCGCGGGAGACCATAAGGCACGTGGACATATACATCAGAGCCCCTCTCCCGCATTCAGTGCACATTTAATACAGTATATGTGAATCAACAATAAGAAGTGTCAACAAAAAGGCAAAAATCAGAAATAAAGTTGCCTATGGTGAAGCCTTCAACAAAAAGCGTGTGGCTAAGACTACATCATAAAAGTCTCTACTAGGAAAGTTTTAGTAAAGTTAATTACCATCTTCCATGTGTGAAGGATCTTCACAGGTATGAATGAGAGTTTCAGAAGAGAGGATCTTCATTCTCCCGCTGGCGTACGTGGAGACTTCTGCGGGGCTCTGTGGATGGCTTCTGTGTCTACAATCTTGGATCTTTTGGATTTTGGTGTAGTCACTGTCTCCCATGGTTGGAGTTGGGGAAATTGTGGTTCTTCATCTTCTTCCTCTCCGTCAATCCAGTTATTGATCACAATGTTGTTCAGTTCCAGCTTTTGGACGGCTTTGTCAACATCTGCAGGTTCTCTAACAATTATTGGCCTCCCTGCGCAGTTGATGAAAAGTCCAAATGGAAATAGCCATCTGTATTTCAAGCCTTTGTTTCTCAAGGCGCTAGTCAGAGGTTGGAGGTTGCGTCTTAGTTCAAGGGTGTATCTTGAAATGTCCTGAAAAATTAACACCTCTTTATCCTCATATTCTATTTTCTTTGCAAACCTCGCTTTTTTAAAGATTTCTTCTTTAATGCTGAAGTCCAGAAGGCAACACAATATGTCTCTGGGCGAATCCATTTTAACATTTTTCGGTCTATAGACTCTATGCACTCTTTGGAATCCTAAGTCATATGTTTCTTCTTTTCCCAGGAGCTCACAGAAAATTTTGGTAAGGACTGGTGTTATTTCTTCATCTGTGACCGTTTCAGGGAGGCCTTTAATTCTCAGATTGTTTCGCCGTGATCTGTTTTCAAGATCATCTAGGTGCAGTTTAAGAGCGTATGACTCTTTGTGATAGGTGGGTAGCATGAGCAGAAAGTGATTGGGTGGCGTCTTCAACTTGAGACACTCTTGAAGAAATTTGTTTGATGTCTGCTTTTATTTCCGTTAAATCTTCTTTGATAGATTCTGAGAACTCTCTAATCATATTTTTTATACAGGATACTGTGGGTAACGATTTGATAAGTGTCTGCAGGTTTTCTGATTCTGAGGCTTGGTCTTCCTCTTCATCACTCTCTGACCACTCATTAGTTGGGAGCTGTATTTAATGGCGTCTTTATGTTTAGAGATTTTTTCAGTATCATTTTTTTGTAATTTGGAGAGTTTCTTTGGCGTCTTTTGAGCTATCGCCCCTTTCTCTGATTGATGGCCTTTATTCATTTTGTCGGTTGATCGTCTCTCACAGACGCTGAAGGATGTGGACCGTTAATTTGCTGTACACACTTTGGAATGGAAAAATGAGTGGATTAAATACTGAGGAGCAGTATTGCTCACTTATTGAGTTTCATCATTTTGCTGCATTGTCCTTTAAATATTTGGAGCGTTGCTGAGATGATTTGTACAGTTAAGCAAGTACTATGAGCTGAGTATAAAGGCCAGAGTGTAGTTAGCTGGATACAAAGAGCTGGGTACACTGAGCTGCAGGTACAATAGGATTTCAGCTATTGGGTCCACAGTAATGTTGGGGATCCCTCCTGTTTGCAGGTGGCAGCCTGTAGTTTTTTATATGCTCAGTCCTGAGCTTATGTACACGTTCGAGTTAACTTTCAGAATTATGAGCGGAGCTTATTCAGGACCTCAGGGCACGTCTCCCGATTTTTTAATACGATCGGATCAAAGGGGCAATTATTAGCCCCACTGGTGTGCCTTGCAGTCTATGTACTCCTGAATTATGCTGGCTCCTGCACTTGATTCAGATCATGCCGGCAGCCAGATGTCACAGGAGGAGCGGGGTGGCTCTGTTCTCTTCAGCCTGCTTCAACTCCGGCCGTAACTACTTTCTTACAGCGGCCCCGATCGCAGCTAGGTTCCTGCAGTCATACCCTGACCTGTAATATGCCGGGATTGTCTTCTTGACGATCGCTGGTCCAGGTGTCGGTACCAGTCGCTGTTAGTCTGCAGGGCCCTGCAGACTGTGGCCCTGTCTCTTGCGCTGCGGCGGCTCTTTCTTGTGGCGGCGGGACCTTAGCAGCAGGACTCCAGTAGCGCTGACATGAACACAGCGATGCCGGCAGCCAGTCTCCTATCCTCACTTGTAATCCGGTCCGTCAAATCCAATCTCCGCCGGGTCGCGCCGCAAATTCCAGCCGTCCCCGGTCTCTTCAGCGGCTCAGATTACTATATAATAAGGGTTTTCACCCAGTACAGGACCGCATTAATTGATCGCTTAGGTGTTAAGCGGTGGTGGTGCGGGGGAACACCAGCAAATGGCCTGATAATTGCGGTTGTAGATGTGCTGTTCCTTTCATATTGAATTTCTGCACTGTATTATTTCTTGTTTTACCTATGTTGTTTCTATCCATTGTTCTCTGCTGCCATCTGCTGGCCGGAATTTGTATGCTGCACGCCTCGTTCCTTGTCTATAAAGTTTATCTCTGGGCGTGGTTTTAGCAGCCTTGGGCCTGGTCACTTCCTGTAGCCTTTTTCAGTGCTGCATTCTTTGTGACTGGAGACACACACCTCGGCTTGTGAAGGCATCAGTTTTTGACCAGCAGTTGCCTCAGCAGTTAGCCTCAGGAAAGACATCCACATGACAGCATCTACTGCATTCCTGTATTGTATCACCGTATGTCACTGCTCTGGATCAAATAAACCCACGTTTGATTGCATCCTCATGTCCACGTCTGGATCCATCTAACCTGAGCATCCGCCGGTCCGGTCTGCTCCACTGCTTGGATACGAAGGTAGGCCAGTCACAAAGTCATTATCAGTTACCCCTTCATTCGCCTTCATGTGGGGACAGAACAGTCAAAAACTGCCTTAAAGCCTTATACCCCAGTCAATATCCGTCTGAATGTCCAATGCCCGGCTACAGGTTCCCTCAGAGCCCAGGGCCACACTCAGGAACCTCCCCTGCAACAGGCCCACTCCCAGCAAATCTGCCCAGCAACAGGGCACGTCCCATAAGCCTAAGGGGAAGCACGGCGTGTCCGCAGTAGATATACTCTCGCCTGGAAGTCCTCCACTACTCGCCAAGCCACTTTCTACATCCGATGTTAACCCTTGCTCGCATGATATAAGAACTGTTCATGCACGCGGGGCCTCCCTCAAACCAAAACCCCGCAATTCACTCAAAACACCTTGGGAAACTCATCGGGTTGCCTCATCTGAACCGCACTGCAATTTTCAGCCCCCAATTCAAAAGTTCGATTTCTTAAAGAGACAGCGCACCTTAAATCAAAATGTCCGAAAAGGACCTCGTACAGTTCCCCAGTGATGAAATAAAGCAAATGCAACCTGATACTGATCATTATGAAGAGCTGGAGGTAGAACCCACACTTCCAGCAGACCAAGTCACGCGACTAAGGCGCTCTCTCAAACCAACTATAAAGATCACGGAAAACTATCACACCAGGAAAGATGAGCTATGTGACAACCTGGAAGAGCTATGGGAACGAGTTTCCTCCCTCATATCAGGACTTAAGTCCTCCTCAGGCGATGCCACCAGCTTACAAGTTGCCGTCGGGCGGCTGAACGCAGCCCATGAAAGATACAAGAGACTGTCCACAAGGTATATAACCTTTCTAAAAGACTCTAATATTGAAGAAGCCCCGTCAGAATTGTGCAAGGCAGAATCAATAGACAGACAAAGAGACGCCATGGTGCTGGGTGCTAAAGATAAAGTGGAACTCCGTATCTCTCATTTGCAAGAAACTAGATCACACAGATCGCATTCGTCCAAACATTCCTCGCAGTCCTATAGATCATCATGCTCTAGAAGCTCCACCCTGAGCGAAAGATTACTAGAGGCCCGCATAAATGCAGAGCAATCCAAAGTGAGGCGTTCCTTCACCGAAAAAGAAGTCCTTGCGAGGGCAGAAGCAGAGGCCAAGAGGGCAGAAGCGGAGGCAGAAGCCAAGAGGGCAGAAGCAGAGGCAGAGGCCAAGAGGGCAGAAGCGGAGGCAGAAGCCAAGAGGGCAGAAGCAGAGGCAGTGGCCAAGAGGGCTGAAGCGGAGTCGGCGGCCAAGAGGGCTGAAGCAGAAGCAGAAGCCAAGAGGGCTGAAGCGGAGGCTCGAATAAAGATCCTTGAATCAGAGAGGGAAGAGGAAATTGCATTAGCAAAAGTAAGACTACTTGAGCAAGCATTGAGCCAAGGCCTTGATTCAGTCTGCTTACCACCAGAGGAGATAGACGATCCAGCTGACCGCACCAGCGACTACATACTGAAACAGTTATCTGCACCACCCCCAGTGTGCAGTACTGTCCAAGCCAACAACACTGAAACCTCCAAGTCAGCTCTACCTGCAGTGCCAGTGACACCCACAGCACCCGAGCAATCCAATAACAGTTGCCCAGACGCGCCCTCTCAAGGGCAGTTATTACAGCAAGATGGCTACCAGGTGTTTCCTGGCCTACCTCCACAGCTCAAGCAGCAGTCATCAGAATCTACAGAGGCTAGACCACAGCTCAACCCTGCAGCAACATCATTCTACCCGGAAGCATCTCACCCTTTCACGCCACGCAGCCTATACGCCCCAGGGGCATCACAAGTTGTCATGGCAACAAGCATTTAGAAATCAGATATGTCTGAGTTTGCCAGGTTTATGGTGAGCAGAGAGCTAATTAACACCAGTCTCTCAAAATTTGATGACCGTGCGGAGAGCTACAGAGCCTGGAAGGCAACCTTCAAAGCCGCCATCGCCAACCTCAACCTAACCGCAGAGCAGGAGCTCGACCTCTTGATCAAATGGCTGGGCCCAGGCTCCACAAATCGCATCAAGAGCCTTAGAACTGTCTATGTGGGACAAGCAGAAGCAGGTCTCGCTGCAGCCTGGCAGAGACTCGAACGCACCTTTGGCAGTGCAGAAGCAATAGAGAAGGCACTATTCAGGAGACTGCAGAACGTCCCCAAGATCAGTCTCAAGGATGTCCATAAGCTTCAGGATTTAAGTGATTTGCTCATGGAACTGGAGCTCGCCAAAAGAGACCCTCGTCTGTCCGGGCTGTGCTACCTGGATACAGCCCATGGGGTGAACCCAATCGTCGTGAAGTTACCATACAGCCTGCAAGAGAAGTGGGCGGCATCAGTCTCAAGGTACAAAAGAGTGCATGACGTCACTTTTCCCCCATTTATTCATTTCTGCAGATTCATCGATGAACAGTCCCAGATGAGGAATGACCCCAGCCTCGACTTCCTGGAGTTCAATACTACAGCCTCAGTGACACCATCATCAAGGTATGAAAGTATTGTGCATAAACACAGAGACTTTAAGAGCAGCGTGAATGTTAGAAAGACTAACCTACCATCATCTGCAGTACCCACTGGTAGACAGTACACTACCTCATCAGGAGACAAGGCCTTCAATCGTGAATGTCCCATTCATAAAAAACCACACTCACTGAACAAATGCAGAGGATTTAGATCCAAAACCATACAGGAGCGCAAGAAAGTCCTCACCGAGCTTGGGGTATGCTTCAGGTGCTGCGCTTCATTGGAGCACATGGCAAAGGACTGTAAATCCATTATCAAGTGTGAGGAGTGTCATAGTGAAAGACATGCCTCAGCTATGCACCCAACTACACTCACAAGGGATTCACCTGCTGTCGTCACCACCAATCCTGCTCAAAGTCATGGCGGGGAGCCCCAGAACCACGCTAACACAGCCACTGCTGTTTCCTGCTCATGCTCGGACGTATGTGGGGAGGGCCAGAGTGAGAAATGTTGTGCCCGCATATGCCTAATCAAGGTCTACCCGGAGGGGCTACCAGAAAAGGCAGTAAAAATGTATGCCATCATTGACGACCAAAGCAACCGCTCCCTAGCAGGACCTAAATTCTTTGAAGCCTTTGGAATAAAGGGACCATCAGAACCCTACATCTTAAACACCTGCTCGGGTAGCATAGAGACTAGCGGCAGGAGGGCACAAGGATTCATCGCTTGTTCCGTCAGTGGAAATACGGAAATACCTCTACCGACGCTGATCGAATGCGATCAAATACCCAACCATAGGGATGAGATTCCTACCCCGGAAGCTGCATTTCACCATCCCACCTATGGACAACAACGCCGAGATTCTACTCCTGCTTGGCAGAGACAATCTAAGGGTACACAAGGTGCGTCAACAGTGTAATGGTCCCGACTATGCACCATACGCCCAGAGACTGGACTTGGGATGGGTGGTCATAGGAAATGTATGCTTGGATCAACCAAGAATCCGCTCTTTCAAAACGTACGTGCGTGGAGATGGACGCACAACTTGCATTAAGCCTTGCCCTCATCACTATGAGGTGAAAGAGAAGCCTCCAGACCTCATACAACCACCTGACGACATTCCTCCCTTTGCCGAAAACTTGGGAAGATTAGTCTTTCACACAAGCAAGGACGATGATAAAGTAGCTTTGTCAGTAGAGGACAGAGAATTTATCAAGATAATGGACAATGAGTTCCTTAAAGACGAAACCAATCACTGGGTTTCTCCATTACCCTTCCGAGCTACCAGGGTGAGACTCCCGAACAATAGGGAACAAGCTCTGTCTAGATTTAACTCTCTTCAGCGTACCATGAACAGTAAGCCTGAGATGAGAGAACACATCGTTGCCTTTATCGACAAAATATTCCGCAACAACCATGCAGAACCAGCTCCTTCCTTAGGGAAGAACGACGAGTGCTGGTACTTGCCTTCATTTAGAGTGTATCACCCACGGAAACCTAATCAAATTAGGGTTGTTTTCGACTCAAGTGCCAAACATCAAGGTGTATCTCTTAATGATGTCCGTCTCACAGGTCCTAATCTGACGAATAACCTAGTTGGAGTGCTGATGAGGTTCAGAAAAGAGCTCGTTGCCATCACCGCCGACATTGAACAGATGTTCCACTGTTTCGTAGTCAGAGAGGACCACCGGAATTTCCTCAGGTTTCTGTGGTACAAGAATAACGACACCAACGCAGAGATGGCAGAATATCGAATGAGGGTACACGTATTTGGAAACAGCCCTTCACCTGCCGTGGCAACTTACGGCCTTCGGCGAACTGCATTAGAGGGAGAATCCAAGTACGGTAAAGACGCCAGAGACTTTGTAGAAAAGGACTTCTATGTAGACGATGGACTCAAATCACTACCGACTGAAGAAGCGGCTATCGATCTGCTCAAAAGGACTCAAAGTATGTTGTACCAAGCTAAACTTAGACTACACAAAATTGCTTCAAACAGCCTGACCGTTATGAGGGCCTTCGAATCAGGCGATTATGCACCAGGATTCAAGGACATTAACTTGGGACTGGACAGTCCACCTGTGCAGAGGAGCTTGGGCCTCAGATGGGATCTCTCGGCTGACTCCTTCGGTTTTCAGATAAGTTGTGCAGACAAGCCATTCACAAAACGAGGCGTCCTATCAGTGGTAAACAGCCTATTTGATCCGCTGGGATTTGTAGCGCCCATCACCATACAAGGTAAATCTCTACTGAGACAGTTTTCTGAAACAGTCAAGGATTGGGAGACCCCACTTCCCTCCGAGAAAGAGCAAAAATGGGAAACCTGGAAGCGATCCTTGTGTGCCTTGGATGAGATCCACATCCCGAGATGCTATATTAAAACCTCACTTTCCTCTAGCATAAAGAAAGAACTCCACGTGTTCTCGGACGCGGTTGCCTTTCTGAAGGTGACAGAACCCAACAACCAAAACCACGTTGGATTCGTCTTTGGTAAGGCTAAGTTAGCCCCCAAGCCCGATCATACTATTCCCAGACTGGAACTTTGTGGGACCGTGTTGGCAGTGGAGATTGCGGATTTCGTACTAAAAGAACTGGGTGTCGACATAGCCGAAGTCCAGTATTACACCGACAGTAAGGTCGTTTTAGGTTACATCCACAATCGGACCAAGCGATTTTATGTGTACGTTAGTAACCGCATAGAGAGAATCAGGAGGTCCTCCAAACCTGAACAATGGCACTATGTACCATCCGAACTTAATCCAGCAGATCACGCCACTAGGCCTATGTCTATAGGTTCCTTTATTAACTCTACTTGGCTTACAGGTCCAGAGTTTCTGCTTGGAGAGGCGGACGTATGTGTACAGGAAGTTTTCAGCATCCAGGATCCGGATAATGATCCAGAAATCCGCTCTGAAGTTAGTGCATTAGTCACTGGAACAAAGCAAACAGCCAGCTTCAGTTGTCAGCGCTTTGAACGTTTCTCCAGTTGGATGAGACCCATCGAGAACGTCCCTGATGGGTGAACAGGACTGTATCTAGCTTCGCAGATCTTCTCCATTCCAAGTTGGAAAACAGGACTATCTATGTTTGCATTCTAACATGTTTTCTTTTACAGGTTGTTTATATTTTATGGACATTCGTCATAGTGAAATCCCCAAAGTGAATTTCAGACGGGGAGTGTGCTGTTCCTTTCATATTGAATTTCTGCACTGTATTATTTCTTGTTTTACCTATGTTGTTTAAGTCTATTGTTCTCTGCTGCCATCTGCTGGCCGGAATTTGTATGCTGCACGCCTCGTTCGTTGTCTATAAAGTTTTCTCTCTGGGCGTGGTTTTAGCAGCCTTGGGCCTCGTCACTTCCTGTAGCCTTTTTCAGTGCTGCTTCCTTTGTGACTGGAGACACACACCTCGGCTTGTGAAGGCATCAGTTTTTGACCAGCAGTTGCCTCAGCAGTAGCCTCAGGAAAGACATCCACATGACAGCATCTACTGCATTCCTGTATTGTATCACTGTATGTCACTGCTCTGGATCAAATAAACCCACGTTTGATTGCATCCTCATGTCCACGTCTGGATCCATCTAACCTGAGCATCTGCCGGTCCGGTCTGCTCCACTGCTTGGATACGAAGGTAGGCCAGTCACAAAGTCATTATCAGTTACACCTTCATTCGCCTTCATGTGGGGACAGAACAGTAGGTTAAAAGAAAGCCTGTTGCCTCAGGCCATGCTACAGGCCGCACTTTCCAACCACCCGGAAATCCAATAAAATTTATACCACTGGGTTCTGGTCGGTGTCCTCAATCAAGATCCGTAAGTTTTAGATCAATCAGTCCAAATTTTGCGGATATATATCGACTATCAATCTGACTGCATGCAGAGCTCTTCCACCATGCTTCCACTCAGCTCTGCAGCCAGCTCCGCCCCTCCCCCCTGGTACTCCCGGTCTCTGTGTTTCTCCCTGGCTTGGAGTGGAGGTTGCTTTGTGGGCAGGGATCAGCGGAACTCTGCCCTGGTGCCAGCTCTGGGGTAGCCTGTGGGGAGTCAGGCTCTGGACAAGAGGGTAGGGGAGGGCAGAGGCAGACTGCGCTCTGCCCAGATGCCAGCTCTTCCACTGGGATGTGGTCAGGGAATCCTACCCCCAGGACCTTGTTGCAGATCGGCTGTGGAGAGGAGGAATCGCTTACCTCCTCCTCCTGGCATTCCTGCGGGGTTGGTGGGGGATCTGTACCGGCCGTCCAGCATCTCGGTAGGTCTGGTGCAGAGACCGTGGTCCCATCTGCACCATCGGAGTTAGGGGTGCTGTCCCCCTGTGGTTGGGGAGAGAGACCGGTTGTCTCTTCTCCCTTTACAACCCACTGCTACTGGGGAGTCAGACCGACTGTCTCGACTCTCGGGACCTCTGCAGGGACGGGGGACCGACAATCTTGTCAGTATGGGATCTGCATCTCCACTGCAGGGTGGCAGATCGCTGTCTACACATTGCAGCACTATGGGTCCCAGTACTGGCTTACCTTGTAGGAGACGCAGGTGCCCGCCAGCATACCGCCGCATCCGTCCTCTTTGCCAGGTGTCATCTGATGCGCTATAGCATGCGCGCGCGCACCTCTCCCTTTCTTATAGGAGTAGGCAGCTGGTTCCTGATTCCCATCCCCACCCGGAGGCGGGACTATTTGTATTTAAGGCAGCTTCACTCATCATGAAGGGCCCAAGCGTGGTTGTTGTACCTCTTGACTCCCGCTGAAGCATTCCTCTGTGTCTGTTTATTGGATTTCCTGGATTCTGACCTCTGCTTCGTTTGACTACGCATCTGCCTGCCGTCTGTTTATTGGATCACCTGGATTATAGACCTCTGCACTGCCTGACTACGCGTCTGCCCATCTCCTCCTGTAAGTCTGCCTGGATCCAGATCCTGCACTGCCTATGAGACTGCTTAAATCTGCACTGCCTGACAACGAGACTGCTTATATCTGCACTGCCTGACAACGAGACTGCTTATATCTGCACTGCCTGACTACGCGTCTGCCCATCTCCTCCTGTAAGTCTGCCTGGATCCAGATCCTGCACTGCCTATGAGACTGCTTATATCTGCACTGCCTGACAACGAGACTGCTTATATCTGCACTGCCTGACTACGCGTCTGCCCATCTCCTCCTGTAAGTCTGCCTGGATCCAGATCCTGCGCTGCCTATGAGACTGCTTATATCTGCACTGCCTGACAACGAGACTGCTTATATCTGCACTGCCTGACTATGCGTCTGCCCATCTCCTCCTGTAAGTCTGCCTGGATCCAGATCCTGCGCTGCCTATGAGACTGCTTATATCTGCACTGCCTGACTACGCGTCTGCCCATCTCCTCCTGTAAGTCTGCCTGGATCCAGATCCTGCACTGCCTATGAGACTGCTTATATCTGCACTGCCTGACTACGCGTCTGCCCATCTCCTCCTGTAAGTCTGCCTGGATCCAGATCCTGCACTGCCTATGAGACTGCTTAAATCTGCACTGCCTGACAACGAGACTGCTTATATCTGCACTGCCTGACAACGAGACTGCTTATATCTGCACTGCCTGACTACGCGTCTGCCCATCTCCTCCTGTAAGTCTGCCTGGATCCAGATCCTGCACTGCCTATGAGACTGCTTATATCTGCACTGCCTGACAACGAGACTGCTTATATCTGCACTGCCTGACTACGCGTCTGCCCATCTCCTCCTGTAAGTCTGCCTGGATCCAGATCCTGCGCTGCCTATGAGACTGCTTATATCTGCACTGCCTGACAACGAGACTGCTTATATCTGCACTGCCTGACTATGCGTCTGCCCATCTCCTCCTGTAAGTCTGCCTGGATCCAGATCCTGCGCTGCCTATGAGACTGCTTATATCTGCACTGCCTGACTACGCGTCTGCCCATCTCCTCCTGTAAGTCTGCCTGGATCCAGATCCTGCACTGCCTATGAGACTGCTTATATCTGCACTGCCTGACTACGCGTCTGCCCATCTCCTCCTGTAAGTCTGCCTGGATCCAGACCCTGCACTGCCTATGAGACTGCTTATATCTGCACTGCCTGACAACGAGACTGCTTATATCTGCACTGCCTGACTACGCGTCTGCCCATCTCCTCCTGTAAGTCTGCCTGGATCCAGATCCTGCACTGCCTATGAGACTGCTTATATCTGCACTGCCTGACTACGAGACTGCTTATATCTGCACTGCCTGACTACGCGTCTGCCCATCTCCTCCTGTAAGTCTGCCTGGATCCAGACCCTGCGCTGCCTATGAGACTGCTTATATCTGCACTGCCTGACAACGAGACTGCTTATATCTGCACTGCCTGACAACGAGACTGCTTATATCTGCACTGCCTGACTACGCGTCTGCCCATCTCCTCCTGTAAGTCTGCCTGGATCCAGATCCTGCACTGCCTATGAGACTGCTTATATCTGCACTGCCTGACAACGAGACTGCTTATATCTGCACTGCCTGACAACGAGACTGCTTATATCTGCACTGCCTGACTACGCGTCTGCCCATCTCCTCCTGTAAGTCTGCCTGGATCCAGATCCTGCACTGCCTATGAGACTGCTTATATCTGCACTGCCTGACAACGAGACTGCTTATATCTGCACTGCCTGACTACGCGTCTGCCCATCTCCTCCTGTAAGTCTGCCTGGATCCAGATCCTGCACTGCCTATGAGACTGCTTATATCTGCACTGCCTGACAATGAGACTGCTTATATCTGCACTGCCTGACTATGCGTCTGCCCATCTCCTCCTGTAAGTCTGCCTGGATCCAGATCCTGCACTGCCTATGAGACTGCTTATATCTGCACTGCCTGACTACGAGACTGCTTATATCTGCACTGCCTGACAACGAGACTGCTTATATCTGCACTGCCTGACTACGCGTCTGCCCATCTCCTCCTGTAAGTCTGCCTGGATCCAGATCCTGCACTGCCTATGAGACTGCTTATATCTGCACTGCCTGACAACGAGACTGCTTATATCTGCACTGCCTGACTACGAGACTGCTTATATCTGCACTGCCTGACTACGCGTCTGCCCATCTCCTCCTGTAAGTCTGCCTGGATCCAGACCCTGCACTGCCTATGAGACTGCTTATATCTGCACTGCCTGACAACGAGACTGCTTATATCTGCACTGCCTGACTACGCGTCTGCCCATCTCCTCCTGTAAGTCTGCCTGGATCCAGATCCTGCGCTGCCTATGAGACTGCTTATATCTGCACTGCCTGACAACGAGACTGCTTATATCTGCACTGCCTGACAACGAGACTGCTTATATCTGCACTGCCTGACTACGCGTCTGCCCATCTCCTCCTGTAAGTCTGCCTGGATCCAGACCCTGCGCTGCCTATGAGACTGCTTATATCTGCACTGCCTGACTACGAGACTGCTTATATCTGCACTGCCTGACAACGAGACTGCCCATCTCCTCCTGTAAGTCTGCCTGGATCCAGATCCTGCACTGCCTATGAGACTGCTTATATCTGCACTGCCTGACAACGAGACTGCTTATATCTGCACTGCCTGACTATGTATCTGCCCATCTCCTCCTGTAAGTCTGCCTGGATCCAGACCCTGCGCTGCCTATGAGACTGCTTATATCTGCACTGCCTGACAACGAGACTGCTTATATCTGCACTGCCTGACAACGAGACTGCTTATATCTGCACTGCCTGACTACGCGTCTGCCCATCTCCTCCTGTAAGTCTGCCTGGATCCAGATCCTGCACTGCCTATGAGACTGCTTATATCTGCACTGCCTGACAACGAGACTGCTTATATCTGCACTGCCTGACTACGAGACTGCTTATATCTGCACTGCCTGACTACGCGTCTGCCCATCTCCTCCTGTAAGTCTGCCTGGATCCAGATCCTGCACTGCCTATGAGACTGCTTATATCTGCACTGCCTGACAACGAGACTGCTTATATCTGCACTGCCTGACTACGCGTCTGCCCATCTCCTCCTGTAAGTCTGCCTGGATCCAGATCCTGCGCTGCCTATGAGACTGCTTATATCTGCACTGCCTGACAACGAGACTGCTTATATCTGCACTGCCTGACAACGAGACTGCTTATATCTGCACTGCCTGACTACGCGTCTGCCCATCTCCTCCTGTAAGTCTGCCTGGATCCAGACCCTGCACTGCCTATGAGACTGCTTATATCTGCACTGCCTGACAACGAGACTGCTTATATCTGCACTGCCTGACTACGCGTCTGCCCATCTCCTCCTGTAAGTCTGCCTGGATCCAGATCCTGCACTGCCTATGAGACTGCTTATATCTGCACTGCCTGACTACGAGACTGCTTATATCTGCACTGCCTGACTACGCGTCTGCCCATCTCCTCCTGTAAGTCTGCCTGGATCCAGACCCTGCGCTGCCTATGAGACTGCTTATATCTGCACTGCCTGACAACGAGACTGCTTATATCTGCACTGCCTGACAACGAGACTGCTTATATCTGCACTGCCTGACTACGCATCTGCCCATCTCCTCCTGTAAGTCTGCCTGGATCCAGATCCTGCACTGCCTATGAGACTGCTTATATCTGCACTGCCTGACAACGAGACTGCTTATATCTGCACTGCCTGACAACGAGACTGCTTATATCTGCACTGCCTGACTACGCGTCTGCCCATCTCCTCCTGTAAGTCTGCCTGGATCCAGATCCTGCACTGCCTATGAGGCTGCTTATATCTGCACTGCCTGACAATGAGACTGCTTATATCTGCACTGCCTGACTACGCGTCTGCCCATCTCCTCCTGTAAGTCTGCCTGGATCCAGATCCTGCACTGCCTATGAGACTGCTTATATCTGCACTGCCTGACAACGAGACTGCTTATATCTGCACTGCCTGACTACGCGTCTGCCCATCTCCTCCTGTAAGTCTGCCTGGATCCAGATCCTGCACTGCCTATGAGACTGCTTATATCTGCACTGCCTGACAACGAGACTGCTTATATCTGCACTGCCTGACAACGAGACTGCTTATATCTGCACTGCCTGACTACGCGTCTGCCCATCTCCTCCTGTAAGTCTGCCTGGATCCAGATCCTGCACTGCCTATGAGACTGCTTATATCTGCACTGCCTGACAACGAGACTGCTTATATCTGCACTGCCTGACTACGAGACTGCTTATATCTGCACTGCCTGACTACGCGTCTGCCCATCTCCTCCTGTAAGTCTGCCTGGATCCAGATCCTGCACTGCCTATGAGACTGCTTATATCTGCACTGCCTGACAACGAGACTGCTTATATCTGCACTGCCTGACTACGCGTCTGCCCATCTCCTCCTGTAAGTCTGCCTGGATCCAGATCCTGCGCTGCCTATGAGACTGCTTATATCTGCACTGCCTGACAACGAGACTGCTTATATCTGCACTGCCTGACAACGAGACTGCTTATATCTGCACTGCCTGACTACGCGTCTGCCCATCTCCTCCTGTAAGTCTGCCTGGATCCAGACCCTGCGCTGCCTATGAGACTGCTTATATCTGCACTGCCTGACTACGAGACTGCTTATATCTGCACTGCCTGACAACGAGACTGCCCATCTCCTCCTGTAAGTCTGCCTGGATCCAGATCCTGCACTGCCTATGAGACTGCTTATATCTGCACTGCCTGACAACGAGACTGCTTATATCTGCACTGCCTGACTATGTATCTGCCCATCTCCTCCTGTAAGTCTGCCTGGATCCAGATCCTGCACTGCCTATGAGACTGCTTATATCTGCACTGCCTGACAACGAGACTGCTTATATCTGCACTGCCTGACTACGCGTCTGCCCATCTCCTCCTGTAAGTCTGCCTGGATCCAGATCCTGCACTGCATATGAGACTGCTTATATCTGCACTGCCTGACTACGCGTCTGCCCATCTCCTCCTGTAAGTCTGCCTGGATCCAGATCCTGCACTGCCTATGAGACTGCTTATATCTGCACTGCCTGACAACGAGACTGCTTATATCTGCACTGCCTGACTACACGTCTGCCCATCTCCTCCTGTAAGTCTGCCTGGATCCAGATCCTGCACTGCCTATGAGACTGCTTATATCTGCACTGCCTGACAACGAGACTGCTTATATCTGCACTGCCTGACTACGCGTCTGCCCATCTCCTCCTGTAAGTCTGCCTGGATCCAGATCCTGCACTGCCTATGAGACTGCTTATATCTGCACTGCCTGACAACGAGACTGCTTATATCTGCACTGCCTGACTATGTATCTGCCCATCTCCTCCTGTAAGTCTGCCTGGATCCAGATCCTGCACTGCCTATGAGACTGCTTATATCTGCACTGCCTGACAACGAGACTGCTTATATCTGCACTGCCTGACTACGCGTCTGCCCATCTCCTCCTGTAAGTCTGCCTGGATCCAGATCCTGCACTGCCTATGAGACTGCTTATATCTGCACTGCCTGACAACGAGACTGCTTATATCTGCACTGCCTGACTACACGTCTGCCCATCTCCTCCTGTAAGTCTGCCTGGATCCAGATCCTGCACTGCCTATGAGACTGCTTATATCTGCACTGCCTGACAACGAGACTGCTTATATCTGCACTGCCTGACTACGCGTCTGCCCATCTCCTCCTGTAAGTCTGCCTGGATCCAGATCCTGCACTGCCTATGAGACTGCTTATATCTGCACTGCCTGACAACGAGACTGCTTATATCTGCACTGCCTGACTACGCGTCTGCCCATCTCCTCCTGTAAGTCTGCCTGGATCCAGATCCTGCGCTGCCTATGAGACTGCTTATATCTGCACTGCCTGACAACGAGACTGCTTATATCTGCACTGCCTGACAACGAGACTGCTTATATCTGCACTGCCTGACTACGCGTCTGCCCATCTCCTCCTGTAAGTCTGCCTGGATCCAGACCCTGCGCTGCCTATGAGACTGCTTATATCTGCACTGCCTGACAACGAGACTGCCCATCTCCTCCTGTAAGTCTGCCTGGATCCAGATCCTGCACTGCCTATGAGACTGCTTATATCTGCACTGCCTGACAACGAGACTGCTTATATCTGCACTGCCTGACTATGTATCTGCCCATCTCCTCCTGTAAGTCTGCCTGGATCCAGATCCTGCACTGCCTATGAGACTGCTTATATCTGCACTGCCTGACAACGAGACTGCTTATATCTGCACTGCCTGACTACGCGTCTGCCCATCTCCTCCTGTAAGTCTGCCTGGATCCAGATCCTGCACTGCATATGAGACTGCTTATATCTGCACTGCCTGACTACGCGTCTGCCCATCTCCTCCTGTAAGTCTGCCTGGATCCAGATCCTGCACTGCCTATGAGACTGCTTATATCTGCACTGCCTGACAACGAGACTGCTTATATCTGCACTGCCTGACTACACGTCTGCCCATCTCCTCCTGTAAGTCTGCCTGGATCCAGATCCTGCACTGCCTATGAGACTGCTTATATCTGCACTGCCTGACAACGAGACTGCTTATATCTGCACTGCCTATGAGACTGCTTATATCTGCACTGCCTGACTACGCGTCTGCCCATCTCCTCCTGTAAGTCTGCCTGGATCCAGATCCTGCGCTGCCTATGAGACTGCTTATATCTGCACTGCCTGACTACGCGTCTGCCCATCTCCTCCTGTAAGTCTGCCTGGATCCAGACCCTGCGCTGCCTATGAGACTGCTTATATCTGCACTGCCTGACAACGAGACTGCTTATATCTGCACTGCCTGACAACGAGACTGCTTATATCTGCACTGCCTGACTACGCGTCTGCCCATCTCCTCCTGTAAGTCTGCCTGGATCCAGACCCTGCGCTGCCTATGAGACTGCTTATATCTGCACTGCCTGACAACGAGACTGCTTATATCTGCACTGCCTGACTATGTATCTGCCCATCACCTCCTGTAAGTCTGCCTGGATCCAGACCCTGCACTGCCTATGAGACTGCTTATATCTGCACTGCCTGACAACGAGACTGCTTATATCTGCACTGCCTGACTACGCGTCTGCTTATATCTGCACTGCCTGACTACGCGTCTGCCCATCTCCTCCTGTAAGTCTGCCTAGATCCAGATCCTGCACTGCCTATGAGACTGCTTATATCTGCACTGCCTGACAACGAGACTGCTTATATCTGCACTGCCTGACTACGCGTCTGCCCATCTCCTCCTGTAAGTCTGCCTGGATCCAGACCCTGCGCTGCCTATGAGACTGCTTATATCTGCACTGCCTGACTACGCGTCTGCCCATCTCCTCCTGTAAGTCTGCCTGGATCCAGATCCTGCACTGCCTATGAGACTGCTTATATCTGCACTACCTGACAACGAGACTGCTTATATCTGCACTGCCTGACAACGAGACTGCTTATATCTGCACTGCCTGACTATGTATCTGCCCATCTCCTCCTGTAAGTCTGCCTGGATCCAGATCCTGCACTGCCTATGAGACTGCTTATATCTGCACTGCCTATGAGACTGCTTATATCTGCACTGCCTGACTACGCGTCTGCCCATCTCCTCCTGTAAGTCTGCCTGGATCCAGATCCTGCACTGCCTATGAGACTGCTTATATCTGCACTGCCTGACAACGAGACTGCTTATATCTGCACTGCCTGACTACGCGTCTGCCCATCTCCTCCTGTAAGTCTGCCTGGATCCAGATCCTGCCTATGAGACTGCTTATATCTGCACTGCCTGACAACGAGACTGCTTATATCTGCACTGCCTGACAACGAGACTGCTTATATCTGCACTGCCTGACTATGCGTCTGCCCATCTCCTCCTGTAAGTCTGCCTGGATCCAGATCCTGCACTGCCTATGAGACTGCTTATATCTGCACTGCCTGACAACGAGACTGCTTATATCTGCACTGCCTGACTACGCGTCTGCCCATCTCCTCCTGTAAGTCTGCCTGGATCCAGATCCTGCACTGCCTATGAGACTGCTTATATCTGCACTGCCTGACAACGAGACTGCTTATATCTGCACTGCCTGACTACGCGTCTGCCCATCTCCTCCTGTAAGTCTGCCTAGATCCAGATCCTGCACTGCCTATGAGACTGCTTATATCTGCACTGCCTGACAACGAGACTGCTTATATCTGCACTGCCTGACTACGCGTCTGCCCATCTCCTCCTGTAAGTCTGCCTGGATCCAGATCCTGCACTGCCTATGAGACTGCTTATATCTGCACTGCCTGACAACGAGACTGCTTATATCTGCACTGCCTGACTACGCGTCTGCCCATCTCCTCCTGTAAGTCTGCCTGGATCCAGATCCTGCCTATGAGACTGCTTATATCTGCACTGCCTGACAACGAGACTGCTTATATCTGCACTGCCTGACAACGAGACTGCTTATATCTGCACTGCCTGACTACGCGTCTGCCCATCTCCTCCTGTAAGTCTGCCTGGATCCAGACCCTGCGCTGCCTATGAGACTGCTTATATCTGCACTGCCTGACAACGAGACTGCTTATATCTGCACTGCCTGACAACGAGACTGCTTATATCTGCACTGCCTGACAACGAGACTGCTTATATCTGCACTGCCTGACAACGAGACTGCTTATATCTGCACTGCCTGACAACGAGACTGCTTATATCTGCACTGCCTGACTACGCGTCTGCCCATCTCCTCCTGTAAGTCTGCCTGGATCCAGACCCTGCACTGCCTATGAGACTGCTTATATCTGCACTGCCTATGAGACTGCTTATATCTGCACTGCCTGACTACGCGTCTGCCCATCTCCTCCTGTAAGTCTGCCTGGATCCAGACCCTGCGCTGCCTATGAGACTGCTTATATCTGCACTGCCTGACAACGAGACTGCTTATATCTGCACTGCCTGACTACACGTCTGCCCATCTCCTCCTGTAAGTCTGCCTGGATCCAGACCCTGCGCTGCCTATGAGACTGCTTATATCTGCACTGCCTGACAACGAGACTGCTTATATCTGCACTACCTGACAACGAGACTGCTTATATCTGCACTGCCTGACTACGCGTCTGCCCATCTCCTCCTGTAAGTCTGCCTGGATCCAGACCCTGCGCTGCCTATGAGACTGCTTATATCTGCACTGCCTGACAACGAGACTGCTTATATCTGCACTGCCTGACTACGCGTCTGCCCATCTCCTCCTGTAAGTCTGCCTGGATCCAGACCCTGCGCTGCCTATGAGACTGCTTATATCTGCACTGCCTGACAACGAGACTGCTTATATCTGCACTGCCTGACAACGAGACTGCTTATATCTGCACTGCCTGACAACGAGACTGCTTATATCTGCACTGCCTGACAACGAGACTGCTTATATCTGCACTGCCTGACAACGAGACTGCTTATATCTGCACTGCCTGACTACGCGTCTGCCCATCTCCTCCTGTAAGTCTGCCTGGATCCAGACCCTGCACTGCCTATGAGACTGCTTATATCTGCACTGCCTATGAGACTGCTTATATCTGCACTGCCTGACTACGCGTCTGCCCATCTCCTCCTGTAAGTCTGCCTGGATCCAGACCCTGCGCTGCCTATGAGACTGCTTATATCTGCACTGCCTGACAACGAGACTGCTTATATCTGCACTGCCTGACTACACGTCTGCCCATCTCCTCCTGTAAGTCTGCCTGGATCCAGACCCTGCGCTGCCTATGAGACTGCTTATATCTGCACTGCCTGACAACGAGACTGCTTATATCTGCACTACCTGACAACGAGACTGCTTATATCTGCACTGCCTGACTACGCGTCTGCCCATCTCCTCCTGTAAGTCTGCCTGGATCCAGACCCTGCACTGCCTATGAGACTGCTTATATCTGCACTGCCTGACTACGCGTCTGCCCATCTCCTCCTGTAAGTCTGCCTGGATCCAGATCCTGCACTGCCTATGAGACTGCTTATATCTGCATGCTATATTGCTCTGAACTTTGTGTTGCCTGTATCTGTCAAGTGACTTTTGAATACTGTCTGCCAGTAAAGACCATCTGTTCCTTTATTCTGCCTTTGTTGGACTCTGTTCACACTACTGCAGGTAGCTGCATTCAAGGTAACCAGTGCAGACACCGGGGTCCTGTCTCTGAGAGTCAGCAGTCAGCAATATTGGACTAATTCCCAGTCCTCTATCAGCTGACACAGAGGATCCACATCCTCTGGTCGTAACAATCTCCTCTCCCTGTGATCCTGTCTGCCGCTGGGGAGAGAGACCGGCTGTCATCTCTCCCTGTAAGGTAAGTGTCAAGGACAATTTATGTTGACCGTGACGCTGTTGCGTGCAGACTGGTTGCTGGGGGCAACGTGTAGTTTTCTGTTTGCACGTACACTTTCCTTTATTTGGTGCATTCCCCGTTTTGGTGGTCACGGGGTTAATTTAGGTGTGTCTGCTAGGTGTGGTGGGTGTGACCTCAGGCCTCTTTATATGATGGTGTGTTGGAGCCTGTGGTCAGTCTTATTTAGTTGTCTGCCTGAGTAGGAGCTCTGCTCCCTGGCGGTATGTCTTTGTGTCTGTGTGAGTCACCCTTATTTATTATATTGATTCCTTGCCATGGCTGTGTGTCCCCTCCGGTGTGTCTCTGTTTTCCTCCCCCACCTGGTGTATGTTGTATTGGTGTGGTTGGTGTATGGAGGTTTTCTGGTGGTGTCTGGGCTCCGCAAGGGACGTGCTTTCCCGGAGGGGTTTAAGCGAAGACAAGACTGTGGGTTTCCCAGCCTGGAGCCTCATTCCATCTTGGCGACGGCAGGTAAGTGTGGATTGCATAGTTATGTTGCTGTGTAACTTACCTGCCGTACTGTTTATCCCATGGTCTTGCTTCCTGTCTGCCACTGGGTCTCTGGAGACACCATTTCATCCGTGGTGTAGGATGAATAGGTGGTCTCTGCCCTGTCGTTTGGCCTAGGGCATTACAGGGATAGTAGGGTCCTAGGTTCGTGAGCATGAGCCCCCTTACCATCTGAGGCGGCTCATGCGCTAGGAGTCCAGGGAGAGCTCAGGGTTACTTTAGGTGGTGACCAGCTCCTTGTGCCCTGCTATCTTGCTTTGCAGCCACTTCCATTGCACGGTGGGGGGTTTTCCCCGCTCCCCGCCGTGACAGTAAGCTGCCGATGGGGAGTCAGACCGACTGTCTGGACTCCGGGTAACGCTGGCTGTAGTTGGGGATCTGGGCCGGCTGCCCAGCATCCCTGTAGGGCCGGTGAAGAGACTTCGGTCCCATCTCTACCTGCCGTCGGGAGGTCTTCCCAGAACCAGTCGATGAAGTTCCCTACTTTGGGAGTTGGTAGGAAAGCAGGGGGTATCGCCGCCAAGTCTTTCCAGTTGTAGGGGGGCAGATCTGGCTCTGCTTGTCGGGTAGGTTGGGAATGAACGGAGCTGAGCAGGTGTTGGTAGGTCTGCTCCAGCTCCCACTCCCTTGTTACCAGGTGGGTCATGTCTTTGCTCACCTCCCATCCGCCAGCATAAACATGCATGCCCATCCAGTAGTCGTAGATGTCCCAAAACCTAGACTCCTCCATGCTGCCGAGATCAATGTCCTCCTCCAAGGCCTCTCATAGTAACCCAGGTCCATCATAATCCTTCCCTTCAGGTAAGTCGTGCTCGGCCGTCCAGGGGGGATGTTGAATGACATGCCACCTTAGGGCCCGGTAAGCGTCCTCTAGCCAAAGCTCCTTACATACCAGGCTCTGGAGCTCTGTTACCCACTTATCCAGGGGCTGCTCTCCCAAGAGACCCATCCGCATCGCCACACGCTTCTGTAGCCGCTGATCATAACTGAGGAGACTCTCACCTCGCCGCCACTGGGCATTTTCCAGGACATCATACCAGACTTCCTTTCTGTCTGCATCCCTGTAGTCCGCGGCCGCCTCCTCGCCATGGAACACTGTCCGAAGACTAGCTGATTCCATCCTGCTGTATCCAGGGGCGCTGTACGGATACTAGCGTTGCCCTCCATATACTCCACGAACTGTGTCTCCGAGCTGCTCCTCCTCGCACTAGGACACCATCCCACTGCTGCCACCACTGTAACGGATCTCCTGGCACCCCGACTGGGTACCTCCGTTGATGGGTGCTCCTAGTGCTTCCCGAGGGCTCCAAGCACTCCGCTCGACACCGTAACCACCACAGGAACAAGGAACAGGATGGCTGTAAAAATGTTATGGAAAGGGCTAGAGGGCTGAAAATGGCCTCAAAATGTGGTTAAGAGCATGGCAAGTGCGCTGCAAACAACTGTGGATAGGGAAATGACTTTAAATAACATAAAATACGTAAAAAATAAAACTAATAATCTTGATCTAGGAGGACGAGGTCCATATGGAGTAGGAGGTTGAGGAGGCGGTGGATGTGGCGGTGTAGGTGGAAGCGGCGGTGGAGGAAGAGGAGGAGGAGGTAGCCTACACTGCTTTTTGGTTTTAAATTTATTTATATATTTTTTTAATTAGGGTACACCCCAAAACATTGGGAAATATGACCTGTGATAACGCCCTCCAGCCGTGCTAAACACACGTTCAGACAATACACCGGCTGCAGGGCAGGCCAGCACCTCCAAGGGGTAAAGGGCAAGCTCAGGCCATGTGCCCAATTTGGAGACCCAGAAGTTGCAGGGGCTGACCCCTGTCAGTCAGTTCATGTAGGCGTGTGCACACTTACTGCTCCACCATGTTGCATGTCCTCCAAACAGAGGATCTGCCAGCAACACCACCACCTGGGTCACCAAGCATCTCCACAATGTCCCACGGAAGCGTTCAGCTCTCCATCTCCCAAACGCTGGAGAGGAAGAGGAAGTACCCCCTACCCACCCGCCATCCCTGGCCCTGAATGCCAGCATTTCTAAATTACTGGCCTTTGAAAAGCTGTCATTCCGTCTGGTGGAGACGGAGAGTTATAAAGGCCTCATGGCGGTGGCTGTCCCACAGTACGTCGTGCCCAGCCGCCACTACTTTTCCAGGAGAGCCATCCCTTCCCTGCACAACCAAGTGGGGGACAAAATCAGGTGTGCACTGCGCAACGCCATCTGTGGCAAGGTGCACCTGACTACGGATACGTGGACCAGTAAGCACGGTCAGGGCCGCTATATCTCCATAACAGCACACTGGGTAAATGTAGTGGCGGCTGGGCCTGAGGCAGATAGCAGTTTGGCGCATGTCCTTCCACCACCGAGGATCGCAGGGCGCTTCAGTTTGCCTCCTGTTGCTTCCTCCTCCTACTCCGCTTCCTCATCCTCTACCGACTCCTCATCCGGTCAGCGTAACCCCTTCACCACCAACTTCAGCACGGCCAGGGGGAAACGACAGCAGGCAGTTTTATAACGTATCTGTTTGGGGGACAAACCCCACACCGCGCAGGAGCTGTGGACGGGCCTTGAACAACAGACCGACGAGTGGTTGCTGCCCGTCAGCCTCAAGCCCGGCCTGGTGGTGTGCGATAATGGGCGAAATCTCGTAGCAGCTCTGGGACTAGCCGGTTTGACGCACACCCCTTGCCTGGCACATGCGCTGAATTTGGTGGTGCAGAAATTCATTCGCAACTACCCCGACATGTCAGAGCTGCTGCATAAAGTGCGGGCCGTCTGTGCGCGCTTCCGGCGTTCACATCCTGCCGCTGCTCGCCTGTCAGCGCTACAGCGTAACTTCGGCCTTCCCGCTCACCGCCTCATATGCGACGTGCCCAACAGGTGGAACTCCACCTTGCACATGCTGGACAGACTGTGCGAGCAGCAGCAGGCCATAGTGGAGTTTCAGCTGCAGCACGCACGGGTCAGTCGCTCTGCGGAACAGCAACACTTCACCACCAATGACTGGGCCTCCATGCGAGACCTGTGTTTCTTGTTGCGTTGTTTCGAGTACTCCACCAACATGGCCAGTGCCGATAACGCCGTTCTCAGCGTTACTATCCCACTTCTATGCCTCCTTGAAAAAACGCTTAGGGCGATGATGGAAGAGGATGTGGTACAGGAGGAGGAGGAGGAGGAGGAAGAGGGATCATTTCATAGGGTTTCCAGCCAGTCATTCCCAAGTGCCTCCGAGGGTGGGTTCCTGCACCCACAAACCCAAGATACACAATTGTCCAGCCAGGGCACAGTTCTGGAGGATGAGGAGGATGAAGAGGAGGAGATGGAGGAGGAGGAACCGTGTTCACAGCAGGGTGGCACCCAGACCAGCTCATGGCCATCACTGGTGCGTGGCTGGGGGGATACAGAGGACACAGACGATACACCTCCCACAGAGGACAGCTTGTCGTTGTCTCTGGGCAGCCTGGCACACATGAGCGATTACATGCTGCAGTGTCTCCGCAACGACCGCCGAGTTGCCCACATTCTAACTTGTGCTGATTCCTGGGTGGCCACGCTGCTGGATCCCCGTTACACGGACAATGTACCGTCCTTTATTCCCTCACTGGAGCGTGATCGTAAGATGCGCGAGTACAAGCGCACGCTGGTAGACGCGCTGCTGGTGGCATTCATTGTCCCCATTGACTTCAATGGGGTTTGGGTTCGGGGTCAAGTTCGGGTCCCGAACTCGAACTCTTTTGTGAAGTTCGGCCGAACTCGAACATCCAGGTGTCCGCTCAACTCTATTTGTCACTAAACATTTTGGAAGGAAAGGCGAGTTCTCTCAGGGGTATCTGTGCCCCCCGCCGCACCGAGCACCCGCTCTGGCCGGGCAGGAAAGCATGTCCATGGAAAACTCGCCCAGTTGGGGCCACACATGAAGTTTGCATGCCCAGAAGTCCAGGAGATCTTGGATCATGGGTTACAGGGTGCAGTCCAAGTATGTCACCGCCTGCTGGTTCAGGTTCTGCTGGATGTCCTGCTGCTGGAGCTGGGTGGTTTCTTCAGAGGGCGGCTGAAGAAAGCTGCTCATTATAGACGGAAGTTGATGCATATGATGCTGGTGATGCTTCTATCCCCCCCCCATCCCCCCCCCACACACAACAGCCCCCCCAGTAAGACCTTAATGAGGACCGCCTGGTAATATGGAGGCTGTACTATAGTGTGAAGGCTGAAGTCTATAGGCTGTAATATAATGTGGAGGCTGTAATGTCATGTGGAGGCTGTAATATCATGTGGAGACTGGTAATATGGAGGCTGTAATATAATATGGAGGCTATAATGTAATGTGGAGGCTGTAATATAATGTGAAGGCTGTAATATAATATGGAGGCTGTAATATCATGTGGAGACTGGTAATATGGAGGCTGTAATTTAATGTGGAGGCTGTGATATAATGTGAAGCCTGGTAATATGGAGGCTGTAATGTAATGTGGAGCATAGTAATATGGAGGCTGTAATATAATGTGGAAGCTGTAATATAATATGAAGGCTGTAATTTAATGTGGAGGCTGTAATATAATTTGGAGCCTGGTAGTATGAAGGCTGTAATAAAATGTGGAGCCTGGTAATATGGAGGCTGTAACATAATGTGGAAGCTGTAATATAATATGGAGGCTGTAATATAATGTGGAGGCTATAAAATAATATGAAGGCTATAATGTAATGTGGAGGCTGTAATATAATATGGAGGCTATAATGTAATGTGGAAGCTGTAATATAATGTGGAGTCTGGTAATATGGAGGCTGTAATATAATGTGGAAGCTGTAATATAATATGGAGGCTATAATGTTAAGTGGAGGCTGTAATATAATATGGAGGCTATAATGTAATGTGGAGGCTGTAATATAATATGGAGGCTATAATGTAATGTGGAGGCTTTAATATAATATGGAGGCTGTAATGTGGAGGCTGTAATATAATGTGGAGCCTGGTAATATGGAGGCTGTAATATAATGTGGAAGCTGTAATATAATATGGAGGCTATAATGTAAAGTGGAGGCTGTAATATAATATGGAGGCTGTAATATAATGTGGAGGCTATAAAATAATATGAAGGCTATAATGTAATGTGGAGGCTGTAATATAATATGGAGGCTATAATGTAATGTGGAGTCTTTAATATAATATGGAGGCCGTAATATAACGTGTAGGCTGTAATATAATATGGAGGCTATAATGTAATGTGGAGGCTGTAATGTAATTTGGAGGCTGTAATATAATGTGGAAGCAGTAATATAATATGGGGGCTGTAATGTGGAGGCTGTAATATAACGTGTAGGCTGTAATATAATATGGAGGCTATAATGTAATGTGGAGACTATAATATAACATGGAGGCTATAATGTAATGTGGAGGCTGTAATATAATTTGGAGGCTGTAATGTAATGTGAAGGCTGTAATATAATATGGAGGCTATAATGTAATGTGGAGCCTGGTAATAGGGAGGCTGTAATATCTTGTGAAGCTTGGTAATATGGAGGCTGTAATAATGTGGAGGCTGGTAATGTGAAGGCTTTAATATATTGTGGGGCCTGGTAATATGGAGTTTGTAATATTATGTGGAGGCTGTAATATAATATAGAGGCTGTAATGTAATATGAAGGCTGTAATATAATATTGAGGCTGTAATGTAATGTGGAGGTTGTAATATAATGTGGAGGCCATTAATATGGAAGCTGTTATATAATGTTGAGTCTGTAAGATGAATGCTGTAATATCATGTGGAGGCTGGTAATATGGACGCTGTAATATTATGTGGAGGCTGTAATATAGTATGAAGTCTGTAATATCATGTGGAGGCTATAATGTAATGTGGAGGCTGTAAATAAGGAGGCTGTAATATAATGTTGAGGTTAATAATATAATATAGAGGCGTTAATATAATGCAGAGGATATAATGTAATTTACAGGCTGGTAATATGGAGGTTGTCAATTAATTTGGAGGCTGTGATGTAATGTGGAGGCTGAAAATATGGAGGCTGTAACATAATGTTTAAGCTGTGATGTAGAGGCCGGTAATACAGAGGCTGTAATATAATGTGGAGGCCAGTAATGTAATATAATATGGAGACTGTAATGTAGAGGCCGGTAATATGGAAGCTGTAATATAATGCGTAGGCCAGTAATGAAATATAGAGGCTGTAATGTAATGTGGAAGCTGGTAGTATGGAGGCTGTAATGTAATGTAGAGGCTAGTTATATGGAGGCTGTGATGTAATCTGGAGGCTGAATATATGGAGGCTGTAACTTAATGTTTAGGCTGTGATGTAATGTAGAGGACGGTAATATGGAGTCTGCAATATAATGTGGAGGCTGTAATATAATTTGGAGTCTGTAATGTAATGCAGAGGCTGGTAATATTAAGGCTGTGATGTAATGTGAAGGCTGGAAGTATGGAGGCTGTGATGTAATGTTTAGGCCGTGATGTAATGTAGAGGCCGGTAATATGGAGTCTGTAATATAATGTGGAGGCCGGTAATTTAACATGGAGACTGTAATGTAGAGGCCGTTAATACGGAGGCTGTAATATAACATGGAGGCTGGTAATATTTAGGCTGTAAAATAATGTGGAGGCTATAATCTAATGTAGAGGCTGTAATATGTTGTTGAGGTTGATAATATAAGATGGAAGCTAGTAATATGGAGGCTGTAATATAATTTGAGGGCTGTAATGTAATGCAGAGGCTGGTAATATGAAGGCTGTAATATAATGTAGAGGCTGTGATGTAATGTGGAGGCAGTATTGTAATGTTTAGGATGTGATGTAATGTAGAGGACGGTAATATGGAGTCTGTAATATAATGTGGAGGCTGGTAATGTAAAACGGAGACTGTAATGTAGAGGAATGTAATACGGAGGCTGGTAATGTAACATGGAGGCTGTAATGTAATGTGGAGGCTGATAAATTTTAGGCTGTAATATAATGTGGAGGCTATAATATTTTGCTGAGGTTGATAATATAATATGGAGGCTGTGATGTAATGTGGAGGCCATTAATATGGAGGCTGTAATATAATGTAGATGCTGTAAATATGGAGACTGTAATATAATGTTGAGGATGATAATATAGAGGCTGTGATGTAATGTGGAGACTATAATGTAATGTGGAGGCTTTAAATATGGAGGCTGTAATATAATGTTGAGGTTGATAATATAATATGGAGGCTGTACTATATTGTGAAAGCTGTAATATAATATGGAGGCTGTAATATCATGTGGAGGCTGTAATGTAATGTGGAGGCTGTGATATTATGTGGAGCCTGGTAATGTAATGTGGAGGCTGTAATGTAGAGGCTGGTAGTATGGAGGCTGTAATGTAATGTAGAGGCTGGTAATATGGAGGCTATAATATAATGTGGAGGAAGATAATGTAATATGGAGGCTGTAATAGAAACATAGATGTAATATGGAGGCTGTAATATAAGGTGGAGGCTATAATGTAATGCAGAGGTTGTAATAGAATGTGGAGGCTGGTAGTATGGAGGCTGTAATGTAATGTAGAGGCTGGTAATATGGAGTCTGTAATATAATGTGGAGGCCGGTAATTTAACATGGAGACTGTAATGTAGAGGCTGTTAATACGGAGGCTGTAATAAAACATGTAGGCTGGTAATATTTAGGCTGTAAAATAATGTGGAGGCTATAATCTAATGTAGAGGCTGTAATATGTTGTTGAGGTTGATAATATAATATGGAGGCTGGTAATATGGAGACTGTAATATAATTTGAGGGCTGTAATGTAATGCAGAGGCTGGTAATATGAAGGCTGTAATATAATGTAGAGGCTGTGATGTAATGTGGAGGCTGTTATATAATGTGGACGCTGGTAATGTCACATGGAGACTGTAATGTAGAGGATGGTAATACGGAGGCTGTAATATAATGTGGAGGCCGGTAATGTAACATGGAGGCTGTAATGTAATGTGGAGGCTGGTAATTTTTAGGCTGTAATATAATGTGGAGGCTATAATATGTTGTTGAGGTTGATAATATAATATGGAGGCTGTGATGTAATGTGGAGGCCATTAATATGGAGGCTGTAATATAATGTAGATGCTGTAATTATGGAGGCTGTAATATAATGTTGAGGATGATAATATAGAGGCTGTGATGTAATGTGGAGACTATAATGTAATGTGGAGGCTTTAAATATGGAGGCTGTAATATAATGTTGAGGTTGATAATATAATATGGAGGCTGTAATATAATGTGGAAGCTGTAATATTATATGTAGGCTGTAATGTAATGTGGAGGCTGTGATATTATGTGGAGCCTGGTAATGTAATGTGGAGGCTGTAATGTAATGTAGAGGCTGGTAGTATGGAGGCTGTAATGTAATGTAGAGGCTGGTAATATGGAGGCTGTAATATAATGTGGAGGAAGATAATGTAATATGGAGGCTGTAATAGAAACATAGATGTAATATGGAGGCTGTAATATAAGGTGGAGGCTATAATGTAATGCAGAGGCTGTAATAGAATGTGGAGGCTGTAATAGAATGTGGAGGTTGATAATATAATATAGAGACGTTATTTTAATGCGAAGGATATGATGTAATTTACAGGCTGGTAACATGGAGGCTGGAAAATGAAAACCACCAGCACTTCTGAGCTCAGCCAATCAAAGCTGGAGGGCGGGGCCTGGAGTTCAGGAACAGCCCCGCCCCCGTTCTCTTTCAGGTCCGCCCATGCTCCATATAAAGGAGGGCTCTGGGCTGAGCAGTCACTGCTCTCTGCTCCTCACACCTAGAAGATGTCTGGTCGCGGTAAAGGAGGGAAAGGACTCGGGAAAGGCGGCGCCAAGCGGCACAGGAAGGTGCTCCGTGATAACATCCAGGGCATCACCAAGCCTGCCATCCGCCGCCTAGCTCGCAGGGGAGGCGTCAAGCGCATCTCCGGCCTCATCTATGAGGAGACTCGCGGGGTGCTGAAGGTCTTCCTGGAGAACGTCATCCGGGACGCCGTCACCTACACCGAGCACGCCAAGAGGAAGACCGTCACCGCCATGGACGTGGTCTACGCGCTCAAGCGCCAGGGCCGCACTCTCTACGGCTTCGGGGGTTAATGCTGCCGCCGCCTCCGTCCTCACAGCACAAAGGCTCTTCTCAGAGCCGCCCACATCTTCCCGGGGAGGAGCTACGATTCCACTGAGGGGTTAACACCGCCCGCCCATCAGGAGATCAGCGGCGCCCTGTGCTCAGTACAGCCGGAGGTCTACATTACAGAAACCCCCCAATAATCTGTAAATCCCGAGCCCCGGGTGTTCTCCACCGCAGCTACGAGACGAGCTGTGCTCGGAGACTGAGGGGTTAATCCGTCCCGCCAATGAGCGGCGCTGGTACAGGTCACATGACCGGCTCCACCTGTAAATCAGCAGTAACTATAGGCGGGAAATTCAAATGAGCGACGAGATCCTGAGCTCTCCCAGCCAATAGCAGAGCTCTGGACCCCGCAGCCGTTATGTGCCCGTAGGAGCCTCGTCCTATATAGTATATTATAGTACAGTATAGTATATTATAGTACAGTATATTATAGTACTGCATAGTATAGTACAGTACATTATATTATAGCACAGTATATTATAGTACAGCATAGTATAGTACAGTATAGTACAGCACAGTATAGTACAGTATATTATAGCACAGCATAGTACAGTATAGTGCAGTATATTATAGTTCAGTATAGTACAGTATATTATAGTACAGCACAGTATAGTACAGCACATTATTGTATATTATAGTACAGTACATTATATTATAGTACAGTATTGTATAGCACAGTATATTATAGTACAGCATAGTATAGTACAGTATAGTATAGCACAGTATATTATAGTACAGCACATTATAGTATAGTATAGTACAGTATATTATAGTACAGCACATTATAGTATAGTATAGTACAGTATATTATAGTACAGCACAGTATATTATAGTACAGCATAGTATAGTACAACACAGTATATTATACTACAGTATAGTACAGTATAACACAGTATAGTACAGTATATTATAGTACAGCACAGTATAGTACATCATAGTACAGTATATTATAGTACAGGACAGTACAGTATAGTACAGTACAGTATAGTATAGTACAGTATAGTATAGCACAGTATATTATAGTACAGCACATTATAGTATAGTATAGTACAGTATATTATAGTACAGCACAGTATATTATAGTACAGCATAGTATAGTACAACACAGTATATTATACTACAGTATAGTACAGTATAACACAGTATCGTACAGTATATTATAGTACAGCACAGTATAGTACATCATAGTACAGTATATTATAGTACAGGACAGTACAGTATAGTACAGTACAGTATAGTACAGTACAGCATAGTATAGTACAGTATATTACAGTATATTATAGTACAGTACAGTATATTATAGTACAGCACAGTATAGTATATTATAGTACAGTATATTATAGTACTGCATAGTATAGTACAGTACATCATATTATAGCACAGTATATTATAGTACAGCACAGTATAGTATAGTACAGTATAGTACAGCACAGTATATTATAGTATAGTACAGTATACTACAACACAGTACAGTATAGCACAGTAGAGTCCAGTATATTATAGTACAGTATAGTACAGCACAGTATAGTACAGCATAGTATAGTACAGTATAGTACAGTATATTATAGTACAGCACAGTATAGCACAGTATAGTACAGCACATTATTGTATATTATAGTACAGTACATTATATTATAGTACAGTATTGTATAGCACAGTATATTATAGTACAGCATAGTACAGTATAGTATAGCACAGTATATTATAGTACAGCACATTATAGTATAGTATAGTACAGTATATTATAGTACAGCACATTATAGTATAGTATAGTACAGTATATTATAGTACAGCACAGTATATTATAGTACAGCATAGTATAGTACAACACAGTATATTATACTACAGTATAGTACAGTATAACACAGTATAGTACAGTGTAGTACAGCATAGTATCGTACAGTATATTATAGTACAGCACAGTATAGTACATCATAGTACAGTATATTATAGTACAGGACAGTACAGTATAGTACAGTACAGCATAGTATAGTACAGTATATTACAGTATATTATAGTACAGTACAGTATATTATAGTACAGCACAGTATAGTATATTATAGTACAGTATATTATAGTACTGCATAGTATAGTACAGTACATTATATTATAGCACAGTATATTATAGTACAGCATAGTATAGTACAGTATAGTATAGCACAGTATATTATAGTACAGCACAGTATAGTACAGTATAGTACAGCACAGTATATTATAGTATAGTACAGTATACTACAACACAGTACAGTATAGCACAGTAGAGTCCAGTATATTATAGTACAGTATAGTACAGCACAGTATAGTATAGCACAGTATAGTACAGTATAGTTCAGTATAGTACAGCACAGTATGGTACAGTATAGTACAGCACAGTATAGTACAGCACAGTATAGTACAGTATAGTATAGTACAGTATAGTACAGCACAGTATAGTACAGCACAGCATAGTACAGTATAGTACAGCAGAGTATAGTATAGTACAGTATAGTACAGCACAACATATTATAGTACAGTATATTATAGTACAGTATAGTACAGCACAGTATAGTACAGCACAGCATAGTACAGTACAGTATATAATAGTATAGTACAGCATAGTATAGTACAGTATATTATAGTACAGTATAGTACAGCACAGTATATTATAGTACAGTATATTATAGTACAGCACAGTATAGTATAGTACAGTATAGTACAGCACAGTATAGTGCAGCACAGCATAGTATAGTACAGCACAGAATAGTACAGCAAAGCATAGTATAGTACAGTATAGAACAGCACAGTACAGTATAGTACAGTATAGTACAGCACAGTATAGTACAGCACAGTATAGTACAGTATAGTATAGTACAGTATATTATAGTACAGCACAGTATAGTACAGTATATTATAGTACAGTACAGCACAGTATAGTACAGCACAGTATAGTACAGCACAGTATAGTACAGTACAGTATAGTACAGTACAGCACAGTATAGTACAGCACAGTATAGTACAGTACAGTATAGTACAGCATAGTATAGTACAGCACAGCATAGTACAGTATAGTACAGTACAGTATATAATAGTATAGTACAGCATAGTATAGTACAGTATATTATAGTACAGTATAGTACAGCACAGTATATTATAGTACAGTATATTATAGTACAGCACAGTATAGTACAGTATAGTACTGCACAGTATAGTACAGTATAGTACAGCACAGTATAGTGCAGCACAGCATAGTATAGTACAGTATAGTACAGCACAGTATAGTACTGCACAGTATAGTATAGTACAGTATAGTACTGCACAGTATAGTACAGTACAGTATAGTACAGCACAGTATAGTGCAGCACAGTATAGTACAGCACAGAATAGTACAGCAAAGCATAGTATAGTACAGTATAGAACAGTACAGTACAGTATATTATAGTACAGTATAGTACAGCACAGTATAGTACAGCAAAGCATAGTATAGTACAGTATAGTACAGCACAGTATAGTACAGTATAGTATAGTACAGCATAGTATAGTACAGTATAGTACAGCACAGTATAGTACAGCACAGTATAGTACAGCATAGTATAGTACAGTATATTATAGTACAGTATAGTACAGCACAGTATATTATAGTACAGTATATTATAGTACAGCACAGTATAGTACAGTATAGTACTGCACAGTATAGTACAGTATAGTACAGCACAGTATAGTACAGCACAGTATAGTACTGCACAGTATAGTATAGTACAGCACGGTATAGTACTGCACAGTATAGTATAGTACAGCACGGTATAGTACAGCACAGTATAGTACAGCACAGTATAGTGCAGCACAGTATAGTACAGCAAAGCATAGTATAGTACAGTATAGAACAGTACAGTACAGTATATTATAGTACAGTATAGTACAGCACAGTATAGTACAGCAAAGCATAGTATAGTACAGTATAGTACAGCACAGTATAGTACAGTATATTATAGCACAGTATAGTACAGCACAGTATAGTACAGCACAGTATAGTACAGCACAGTATAGTACAGCATAGTATAGTACAGTATAGTACAGCACAGTATAGTACAGCACAGCATAGTATAGTACAGTATAGTACAGCACAGTATAGTACAGCACAGCATAGTATAGTACAGTATAGTGCAGCACAGTATAGTATAGTACAGTATAGTACAGCACAGTATAGTATAGTACAGTATAGTACAGTATAGTACAGCACAGTATAGTACAGTATAGTACAGTATAGTATAGTACAGTATAGTATAGCACAGTATAGTATAGTACAGTATAGTATAGCACAGTATATTATAGTATAGTACAGTATAGTACAGTATAGTACAGCATAGTACAGCACAGTATAGTACAGCACAGTATAGTACAGCACAGTATAGTACAGCACAGCATAGTATAGTACAGCACAGTATAGTACAGCACAGCATAGTATAGTACAGTATAGTGCAGCACAGTATAGTATAGTACAGCACAGCATAGTATAGTACAGTATAGTGCAGCACAGTATAGTACAGTATAGTATAGTACAGCACAGCATAGTATAGTACAGCACAGTACAGTACAGTATAGTGCAGCATAGTATAGTACAGTATAGTACAGCACAGTATAGTATAGTACAGTATAGTACAGCACAGTATAGTACAGTATAGTATAGCACAGTATAGCACAGTATAGTACAGCACAGTATAGTACAGCACAGCATAGTATAGTACAGCACAGTATAGTACAGCACAGCATAGTACAGTATAGTGCAGCACAGTATAGTACAGTATAGTATAGTACAGCACAGCATAGTATAGTACAGTATAGTGCAGCACAGTATAGTACAGTATAGTATAGTACAGCACAGCATAGTATAGTACAGCACAGTACAGTACAGTATAGTGCAGCATAGTATAGTACAGTATAGTACAGCACAGTATAGTATAGTACAGTATAGTACAGCACAGTATAGTACAGTATAGTACAGCACAGTATAGTACAGTATCGTACAGCACAGTATAGTACATCACAACATAGTATAGTACAGCACAGTACAGCATAGCATAGTATAGTACAGCATAGTATAGTACAGTACAGCACAGCATAGTATAGTACTGCACAGTACAGCATAGTATAGTACAGCACAGTATAGTACAGTACAGCACAGTATAGTACAGTACAGCACAGTATAGTACAGCACAGCACAGTATAGTACAGTACAGTATAGTACAGCACAGTATAGTACAGCACAGTATAGTACAGTATAGTACAGCACAGCACAGTATAGTACAGTACAGCATAGTATAGTACAGCACAGTATAGTACAGCACAGTATAGTACAGAATAGTATTGTAACGGATCTCCTAGCACCCCGACTGGGTACCTCCGTTGATGGATGCTCCTGGTGCTTCCCGAGGGCTCCACATAATAAATGGAATAGGACAGCACCACTTCCTGGAACACATAGTCCGTGGTATGGCGGCGCTGCTCGTGGCGTCAGCTCCCGGCCTCAGGGACCCCTCAAACGTAGGATAAACTTCAGAAAAGTTGCGGCCCTCTTGTTCTTGAATCAAAGCTTAGCGTTTAATCACACTGAAAGGATACAGCAACGTCTGGACACACAGGTCTTTCTCAGCTACATGTGGTTTACAAGTGAAGCTCAATACTTATATAGGTGTAACATTCAATCCGGATTGGTTGAGGGGTTGTCCCCCAGAAAGGTCACATCCCCCCCTTACATATTCACCCAATCGTGTTCTAAAGTGATAATAACATTCAGTAATAAAACAGCATAACCATCTCAGCTGTGTATATAAAATCGCTAATTTCTAACGATAATTTGTTTTCCCTTAGTCCTAACAGTGGCACAGATGGGGTATTCTGCCCCTGTGGACTGGTTAGGACAGCTGGAAGTTTTAATGAAATAATAAAAAACTGACATATAGACGCCCCCCCTGCCCCCAATAAAGAGGGGAGTCACCCTCCGGACATCGTGTAATTACAAGTAGACTAAAATAACCACAATTACTAAAAAAGGGGGGGGGGCGGGATTTGTGTGCCACTGTTAGGACTAAGGGAAAACAAATTATCGTTAGAAATTAACGATTCCCTTACGTCCTAACTAGGGATGAGCGAACCCGAACTGTATAGTTCGGGTTCGTACCGAATTTTGGTGTGTCCGTGACACGGACCCGAACCCTAACATTTTCGTAAAAGTCCGGGTTCGGTGTTCAGCGCTTTCTTGGCGCTTTTTGAAAGACTGCACAGCAGCCAATCAACAAGCGTCATACTACTTGCCCCAAAAGGCCGTCACAGCCATGCCTAGAAACAATGGGACAGGAAAAAGGGGGAGGAGAAGAGGCACAGAACAACAATGCCTGTAACCTAGCAACCATTACAGTAAGATTCTGACGAGAATCTGGAGATAAAGGGTTAATACCAATTGCCATAGGCAATTGGAAGTTATTAAGATTTTGTATCCCGGTGAATTGACGAGGGGTCTTCACTTTGAGAGATTGTGGGGTCAATACTATTATATCATTTGAGCTGTGTGCAACTGCGCTTAAGTTTGTGGGTTCGGTGGCGATTACTTTAAGTAATCGGATTCCGTTTGAGCTTTGTGCAACTACGCTTAAGTTTGCGGGTTTGATAAGTAGCAATTGTTAGAGCTTTGTGCAACTACAATAATGGGAAATTCGAATGTTACAGGACAGAGTAAAGAGATATTAACGGCGGCTCAGTTGATGCGAGGAAAAGAAAGGAAAAGTTTCAGTTAGAAATAAAAGTTGAAAGCATTCTGTCATACTAAGTAGCAGCGATTTCCGGTATTATCCGTAAATATGCAGTTTTGTGTAAAAGTTCCCCCTAGATGTTGCAAATGCAGTAGGAGATAGATTAAATTAAAGTTGTGGAAAAGTGTAGAGGGAAAGTTGAAAGTAATTGAGAAGAATGGACAATATGGCTATAGTAAAATGGAGGATTTGGGTGTGGTAAGGGAACAAAGAGAGTTGGCCATGCGGCATTCCCTTCCCCCGCCACATGTGTTGTAACTAAGTAATCCTGGGTCTTGTGGTCCATCAAAGACTACTTATTGCTTTTTCTGTCAGCTCCTCCTCTACACCAGGTGTCGGAATGTGCTAATCAGCACCACCCACTGTGCCTTCTGCTCCCTCTAGCTTTTCCCCACCCCCCAAAAACTCTTTCCTTAGGCTGAAAATAACCCTTCCCAATTGTATGTCCCATCAGTTAAAAATGTACCTGAAGTAATTGCCCCTATGATGCCTACTAGAAATATTCCCATGATGCTAGTTGGAAGTGTCCTATCAATCTAGATTGCACCCATTCTAAATCCTTATTCAGGTATGAGTGAAAGTGTAGGGATATCTGCATCATTATATGATGTATGACATATATTACACCCAGTAGTAACATCAATTTTTCCATGATGAATAGAATTCCCAATTCAGAGGACTTACTTATGCTGCTTTATAGAAAATTTGTTAAAATATGGAGAGTTTTCTCATATTATTTATGAGATTTGGAAAATTGAGTCCAATGTAGAGCTGGGGATTTAATGCATAGTGAAGATCAGTGAGTCTGGGAGGAAGTGTTTAGGTCATCGGTCAGTCACAATGTCCTCAGGACAGAGAGTGTGGAGAAAGTTTTCACTAGACTCCAGGAAAGTTGGGTGGATTTGGATTTTTGAGATTACCTTATCTATGCATGAGAAAATCCTAAGTGCTGCCTTTGTGGATGATCTTGAGAATCATCTAGAAAGGTCTAGTGTTGGCTAGGCTTGAGAGAAGTTCATTTTGTCCCTATTTTGTCATATTGTTAAAGTTAAATCGAACAAAGACCTAAGGTGGGCGTGGCTGCCTATCAGTCCTCCCCACAAGGGGGGGAGGAAGACTTTGTATGTACTTGCCCACTTCCTCGCCTGTGGGAGGAAGACAAATGTTCAGCCCCTTCAAATGAAAAACACCCATAGGAAATTAACAACCCAGAATCAAATACTGGATCCCTATTATTTATATAATCCTTGGGATCTAATTCCATTGCCTCATAGCAAACATGCTCCATGATCTCTCATGACTGAGGGTAGTATCACATGTATAGGAGTATCAAGTAATGCAATTCCTACTCCTCTCACCAATTAATCACCGTCTTAAGGGTGTGCAAAATTAGATCCGATCACTCTGCTGCATCTGGAAGGGGGGAGGCTGGGAGTAGTAAATAAAAATATAAAATATTAAAATTCAAATTTAATGTATCCAATTAATAACCACATTTTTGAGTTTCTGGTAGATCATTTCAGGTTCCTGGAAGATGGATCATTTCGGACAGGATATGCTGTTCCTACTTAATCTGATGTTGTCAAGAAAGAACCACTCCGTCCAGCAATGGTAGTGCAGGAGACAGAGCTGAAGACACTCGCTGAGGTTGGTAAGATGGCTGAGGGTAAGACTGCTAACATCCAGGTATGCCTTCGGTATCACTCATTATTATGGTCTAATCTAGTGAAGCAGAGATTTTGTTGGATCCATGGCTAAGCCCATCAATAATGAATGCTGAGTGTATGAAAGATGTTTGATGCCCTGATGCTGCCTGAGGAGGTAGAGGTTACATTATTACCTGAAGTCTACCCTAAGTGGAAATCTGTGTGATAAAGGATGGCTTAAGGCCAGTGGACTTCCAAAAAGTTTGCCTTTTTCAGATACAGGTTACAGAGGCTGAAAGGAAACATCAAAGGATAAAGGTAGAAGTGATAATAGGACTCTGGAGAGTTGGTAATAAACTCTTCCTTCAGAGGGCGCTCTACCTAAAGAGGATGGATTTAGAACATGGGCAAATCGAGAGAGAGAAGGTGTGATTGGGTTCTGTGGTGGATGACTCCTGGGTTCAACAATGCTGCCACTAGGTGATGTAATAATGATGGGAGAACTATGGGAGTTCCAGGAAGGCATATGCCAAGGTCATCTTACCCATTTCAGAGACTGCGGATTGACTACATTCAGAACAAAGGTGGAACAGTGTGAATATGTCTGTGTCTATATTGATCTCTTTCCAGGATATTCGGAGATTTGGCCTGTAGCGAAGGCTACAGCTAAAAGATACTGACTGAGGTGAGAGTACCTATCCCTGGGGTTTTTCTCCATCCGATATACATCTAACCGGAAGATAGGCCTAAGTCCTCATGAAGTAATCTTTGGGAATGCTCCTGGATTAGGTGGCTATTTCCCCAATAGTTCCAGATGCAGCATAGTAGTTTTCCAAATGATGTTGTCTGTCGCACAAGTTTATTGTCTAATGTGTATTTCCAAGTTTTAGTTGTTTCCTAGAATCCGGACTGTAGAGAAGCGATTCATTCTTCACAATCAGGAGATTGGATAGTGGTGAAACGAGAGACGGGTGGAAAGTCCTAGAGCTACGGTTTGAAGATCTACATCAAGTCCTGATAGCCGCCGCCACTGCTGTCGAATTGCAAGGAGAAACTGATCGTATTGCAATCAAGTGCCAGGACTATAAGAGCCATAATGTTGTTTCATGCCTTATTGTTTGTTCCATATTGTACAAAGGGGAAATCACAGTCAAATCAAATTCCAACGGTGTTATATTATCAAGATGAGTCAGGAACAACTAAGCTGACTTTTGCAGTATAGTGGACTGTAAGACAGATGACAGATAGGACACTTGGTTTTGGTCTGATAAGTACATCTGTGTGACGGGGACTGACCCAGTCTATGGTAATTGTGTTTAAATATGACCATACCAACTGTGGATATTGGAGATTAACTGAATGGAGTACTAATCTGAAGTGTTAGGAATATAAACCAGTGGAAACTACCTCTAGAGTCAGTAAAGGTGAAGGTTTGTCGCAAAGAATGACTATCCTGAAGGGAACCCCACCAAACAGTTGTAAACATGATGAGTGTAATCCTCTGTTCCTGTCCATTAGAAATCCTATCCAACAGGATTCGGGGATATATGTGTTAGGAGCGTGTGTAAGTGACCAAGATCCCCTAGGAAAATCTAGAATGTTGGTAAGAGAGAAACCTCAATGTTCAGTAGCTTCTGTGGCTCCTACATCCTTACCTATAATTGACATTAAATATTTGGCCAAATTTAAAATATAATGACAAACTGACCTTAGAGACAGGATTTATACAGGAAAGCCCTTTGGTGTTTTCCCTCCAGGATATTGTTCTTACATAATTCAGCTGAAGAAGACAAGTAGTGACTCTAACGTTTACTCTGACAGTTGGTTTATCAACCAAAATGATCAAAATGCAGATATCTGGTGATTGTGTGGAGATTTGAAACTCCAACCCAGGATGCAGGTGGAATGAAGAGGTCAATGTACCCTGATCAAGTCCTGATCGGGTACTGATGCCATTTGTTCTATTCTCACCTCCTGAGTGGGATCAAATCAGAAAACAATGTCCGGTCACGACTAAGGAGGTCACTGCCTACATCCTATGACTCACGTTTATACATGGATGCCATAGGAGTCTGTAGTAGAGTTTCTGATTAATTTAAAGCAAAAAGTCAGATAGTTGCAGGATTCGAGTCATTAATTCCCATGATTAGTAGTATAAAAAAAATAATAATAATAATTTTTTTGATTGGATTAACATCTCTATTGTCACCAACAGAGATTTGTGAATTATATCTGTGATGCTGTGCAGAGAATGGTGGAACAACTGAGCTCTTTTCCAGTGATGACTCTACAGAACCGACTGGTCCTTGACAGCAGAAAAAGGAGGGGTCTACAAGAACTGCTGCATCTACATCCTGGACAACACTGCCCCTGATGGAAGGATCACCAAGGATCTGAAGAAACTGATGGAAGGATCACCAAGGATCTGAAGAAACTGATGAACTTTATCAAATGAACTGACGGGAAAAATTCTGAAATTAATATCATGGCCAGAATAATGTTTTGGGAACTGGTTCAGCGACTACAATGTTATTAGAATTTGGTTTTAACAGGCTGTCATATAGTTCTACATTTTAGGAAAATTGTTTTGAAAATGTATAATACATCCATGCCCACACTGTGTATATGTGCTGTGCCCCTGTCAAAGACACAGATTATTCCATCCTTAAATAAATAAAACCTTGTTGATGGTTGCGGGGTAAATAGGACAAGGTGAAGGCAAACCCGAAAGGGAGTTGAGGGGACCTGGTGAAGCAATAAGGAAAGTCCAGCTCTTCGCTGTTTAGGGAGTTGGGAGAGAACCTCACTTTTGCCTGTTCACCTCTGGTCTATTTCCCGCAAAAGGAGGGATTTGTGAGAGAAGGATTTATGATTTTATGAATATATAATGAGAATATTATGTAGTACACATTTCTGTCCACTAGATGGCTGCAAACCATATGTATGAGAAGGTCAATGAGGGAGGGGGAAAGAGGGGATTACATTACAGTCTTCAAATACACCTATAGACTCAGTGAAACCACTCCTATCAGGTTAAGTAGCCAATAGTCTCTTCTTAAGGAACACCCCTTTTGTGATGTCATGTCTGCTATTTAAGTGAATGTACTGTGAATAAAAGGCTCTCTCTCGCCTGCTCTTCTACCATGGCTCAAGGAAGATGAGAAGATGCTTTCATGAAACCACCTAGTGTCTGGTCTCATTATAAAGCAGTATGGTGTACACATACTTATACTTCTAATTGATTTGGCACCACACAAAGAAGAAGGAGAGTCGCATGAATTGCGCTAACATACTGTGCTGTACTATACTATAATATACTGTACTGTACTATACTATGATGTACTAAAATATACTGTACTCTACTGTACTTTACTATACTGTATTATACTGTACTATAATATACTGTACTATACTATAATATACTGTACTAAACTATAAAATACTGTACTATACTATAATATACTATACTATGCTATAATATACTGTACTATACAATACTGTGCTGTACTATACTATGCTGTACTATTATATACTGTACTATCATATACTGTACTATACTGTGCTGTACTATAATATACTGTGCTACACAATACTGTACTATAATATAATGTACTATACGATACTGTACTATACTATGCAATACTATAATATACTGTACTATAATATACAATACTGTGCTGTACTATACTGTGCTATACTATACGTGCTGTACTATACTGAACTATAATATACTGTACTATAATATACTATACTACACTATACTGTATTATACTGTGCTATACTATACTGTGCTGTACTATAATATACTGTACTATACTATGCTGTACTATAATATAATGTGCTGTACTATAATATACTGTACAATACTATAATATACTATACTGTACTATACTATAATATACCATACCGTGCTGTACTGTACTATAATATACTGTACTATACTATAATAAACTATACTGTACTATACTATAATATACTATACTGTCCTGTACTATACTGTGCTGCACTATACTATACTGTACTATACTATAATATACTATACTGTGCTGTACTATAATATACTGTACTATAATATACTATACTTTGCTGTACTATAATATACTGTACTGTACTATAATATACTGTGCTATTATATACTATACTGTAATATACTATACTGTACTATAATATACTATACTGTACTATAATATACTGTACTATAATATACTATACTTTGCTGTACTATAATATACTGTACTATAATATACTGTGCTATTATATACTATACTATACTGTAATATACTATACTGTACTATAATATACTATACTGTCCTATACTATACTGCGCTGTACTATAATATACTGTACTATTATATACTGTACTATAATATGCTGTACTATAATATACTGTACTATAATATACTGTGCTATTATATACTATACTGTAATATACTATACTGTACTATAATATACTGTCCTATACTATACTGCGCTGTACTATTATATACTGTACTATACTATGCTGTACTATTATATACTGTACTATACTGTGCTGTACTATACTATAATATACTGTACTATACTGTACTATGCTGTGCTGTACTATACTATGCTGTGCTGTACTATACTGTGCTGTACTATAATATACTGTACTATACTATAATATAATATACTGTCCTATACTATAATATACTGTACTGTCCTGTACTATACAATAATATACTGTACTATAATATACTGTACTTTGCCGTATTGTACTGAGATTACGGAGGTGCAATGAGGGGGATTATAGGGGCAGTTTTCTCTACTTTTCTTACTCCCCAGAATGTTTCCGGGGGTCAGTAAAGCGGGGTCCACACTTCTGGGGGGCGGGGCCATACTCTGCCCCATTGTACCGGCACCCCCTCTGCTGCAGCCAGGAGCCCAGGAGAGAAGTCCTCTGTCATCTGCGGAGCCCTGACCACAAGACGCATCTCTGCCCCCTGAGAGCCCTGTACACACATGAGGCGGCATCACTGCGGCGGGGAATGTGCGGGGACACGGAGCACTGGAGCCGGCAGGGAGCGGAGGCCGCCGCCTGTGTTACCCTCCCGGGCTCTCCGCGGCTCCAGCTCCTCCCCGCAGCGTCCAAGCAGCTTCCTGCGGCCCCACCTTGTGGGAAAGAGCCCTGGGATGGGGACGAGGGCCGGGAAGAGAGGGAACGAGCCCCCGCAGCGGAGCCATCGGGCCGGATCCAGCCGGATGTGCAGAACGTCAGGCAGAGCGGGAGGACTGTGGCGGAGATCCCGGGGCCTGCTCCGGCCTCCTCCGCCACAGACGGCGACACACGGTGAGGGGGGATGTCCGGGAGGAGGAAGGCGCGGAGAAGGCGGCCTCTCCTGTCCGGTTCTAGCCGCTAAAGGGCTCTTCTCCCGGGCAGGGAAGCACAAGGGGAGAGCGGAGCTGCAGCCGGGCTGAGAGGGGTGAAGGCGGGGCCTGTGTCCAGTGTCAGCCAATAGACGCGCAGGAGGGCGGAGCTCGGCAGCCAATCACTGCGCAGCGCTCCACATATAAGAGGCGGTCCCGGCTCCGGCCTCCTCCGCCACAGACGGCGACACACGGTGAGGGGGGATGTCCGGGAGGAGGAAGGCGCGGAGAAGGCGGCCTCTCCTGTCCGGTTCTAGCCGCTAAAGGGCTCTTCTCCCGGGCAGGGAAGCACAAGGGGAGAGCGGAGCTGCAGCCGGGCTGAGAGGGGTGAAGGCGGGGCCTGTGTCCAGTGTCAGCCAATAGACGCGCAGGAGGGCGGAGCTCGGCAGCCAATCACTGCGCAGCGCTGCACATATAAGAGGCGGCCCCGGCTCCGGCCTCAGTGTTTTCTCCAGGAGAAGTCTTTGTGTTTTCTCCCCACGTCTCACACGATGGCAGAGACCGCGCCAGCAGCCGCCGCTCCTCCTCCTCCCGCCGAAGCGGCCGCCAAGTCCAAGAAGCAGCCGAGGAAATCCGCCGCTGCAGCAGGGGGCGCCAAGAAAAGCAAGAAGCCGTCCGGTCCCAGCGTGTCCGAGCTCCTGGTCACAGCCGTGTCCGCCTCCAAGGAGCGCAGCGGGGTGTCTCTGGCCGCCCTGAAGAAGGCTCTGGCTGCCGGAGGATGCGATGTAGAGAAGAACAATAGCCGCATCAAGGTGGCCATCAGGGCTCTGGTCACCAAGGGGACCCTCACCCAGGTGAAGGGCAGCGGCGCCTCCGGCTCCTTCAAGCTCAACAAGAAGCAGCAGGAGACCAAGGACAAGGCGGTGGCCAAGAAGAAGCCGGCGGTCAAGAAACCTGCAGCTACTGCGGCCAAGAAACCCGCTAAATCCCCGAAGAAGCCCAAGAAGGCTCCGGCCAAGAGCCCGAAAAAGGCTAAGAAACCAGCCGCAGCCAAGAGCCCCAAGAAGCCGAAGGCTGCCCCCAAGCCCAAGAAGCTGGCCAAGAGTCCGGCTAAGAAGGCGGCGAAACCCAAGGCTGCCAAGAGTCCGGCTAAGAAAGCGGCGAAACCCAAGGCTGCCAAGAGTCCGGCTAAGAAAGCGGCGAAAGCCAAGAAGAGCGCGGCCAAGAAGTAACCGGCGCCGCCCGCACCTCTCCCCCAAAGGCTCTTCTCAGAGCCACCACCTCCTCCTCAGACGAGCTCCACTCCGCCCTTCTGCCCTCGTTCTCTGCTCACAGCGGATATATTCAGTCTCCAGATTACATCACAGCCTCCATATAACTAGCCTCCACATTGTATTACAGCCTCAATATTAGCGGCCTCTACATTACATCACAGCTTAAACATTGTTACAGCCTCCATATTAATTGACAGCCTCTGTATTACCAGCCTCTACATTACAGCCGCCCTACTACCAGCCTCCATTTTGTATTATCAATCTCAACATATTACAGCCTTCATATTTTCAGCCTCTACTTTACATTATAGCCTCCATATTATATTGCAGCCTTTATATTACCAGCCTCCACATTATATTACAGACTCCATATTACCGTCATCTACATTACATCACAGCATAAACATTATGTTACAACCTCCATAATTCCAGCCTCCACATTATATTACAGCCTCTACATTACATTACAGTCCTCTACATTACATCACAGCCTAAACATTATGTTACAGCCTCCATATTTTCAGCATCAAGATTACATCACAGCCTCCATACTACCAGCCTCCACATGATATTACAGCCTCTGCATTACATTACAGCCTCTATATTATATTACAGCCTCCGTATTACCGGCCTCTACATTACAGTCTCCATATTACATTACCGGCCTCCACATTATATTAAATCCTCCGTATTACCGGCCTCTACATTACATCACAGCTTAAACATTATGTTACAGCCTCCACATTACATCACAGCCTTAACATTGACAGCCTCCATATTACCAGCCTGTAAATTACATTATATCCTCCGCATTATATTAAAGCCTCTATATTATCAGCCTCCACATTATATTACCACTACGCCCCTTATCCTCCCCAGTGCCCAATCACCACTCCCCTCATTAATAGCAGATCACTACTCCCCTCATTCTCCTCTCTGGCAGATCACTACTCCCCTCATCATCCTCAATACCATATAACTACTTCACTCATTCTCCTTATTGCCCAATCACTACTCCCCTCATCATCCTCAATAGCATATAACTACTTCCCTCATACTTAGTGCCCGATCACTACTCCCCTCATCCTCTTCTCTGGCAGATCACTACTCCCCTCATCATCCTCAATACCATATAACTACTTCCCTCATTCTCCTTATTGCCCAATCACTACTCCCCTCATCATCCTCAATAGCATATAACTACTCCCCTCATTCTCCTTATTGCCCAATCACTACTCCCCTCATCATCCTCAATAGCATATAACTACTCCCCTTATTGCCCAATCACTACTCCCCTCATCATCCTCAATAGCATATAACTACTCCCCTCATCCTTATTGCCCAATCACTACTCCCCTCATCCTCCTCAGTACCATATAACTACTACCCTCATACTTAGTGCCCGATCACTACTCCCCTCATCCTCCTCTCTGGCAGATCACTACTCCCCTCATCCTCCTCTCTGGCAGATCACTGCTCCCCTTATACACTTCAGCTGAGCTCTGCTCCCGCTATGAATGGCTGCGGATCAGCGAGCTGTGCGGCTGCTCAGTGCAGGGCGGGAGGACGAGGCTCCGCCCCTACGGGCACATAACGGCTGCGGGGTCCAGAGCTCTGCTCCTATTGGCTGGGAGAGCTCAGGATCTCGTCGCTCATTTGAATTTCCCGCCTATAGTCCCCAACTGCAAATGAGCTGCTGATCTACCGGAGGAGCCGGTCATGTGAGCTGTACCCGCGTCATAAGCCACGCCCCGCGCCTCTCATTGGCTTCTTCACGAGTCTTGTCTCGTTGGAGGCTTCTAATCCACCAATGAGCGGCGCTGGGGGCGGAGCAGCAGCCTATAAAGGCGGCAGGAGGCGGCTCCTCCGGATCACACACATCAGAGTCTTCGTTGCTGTTTTGTGCTCTGCTGTAGAGAACGATGTCTGGACGCGGCAAACAAGGAGGCAAAGTCCGGGCTAAGGCCAAGACCCGCTCCTCCCGGGCAGGGCTCCAGTTCCCGGTCGGCCGAGTGCACAGGCTCCTCCGCAAGGGCAACTACGCCCAGAGGGTGGGCGCCGGCGCTCCCGTCTACTTGGCCGCTGTGCTCGAGTATCTCACCGCCGAGATCCTGGAGCTGGCCGGCAATGCCGCCCGCGACAACAAGAAGACCCGCATCATCCCCCGCCACCTGCAGCTGGCCGTGCGCAACGACGAGGAGCTCAACAAGCTGCTGGGCGGCGTCACCATCGCCCAGGGAGGCGTCCTGCCCAACATCCAGGCCGTGCTGCTGCCCAAGAAGACCGAGAGCACCAAGTCGGCCAAGAGCAAGTGAGCCCGGAACCAAAGGCTCTTCTAAGAGCCCCCCACATGCTCTGTACGACTGAGCTGGCGATGCCGCTGATCTCCGCTGTGCAGGAGGTGTCACACAGGGGCACTTACCGCTCCTGACTAGAGATGGGAAGTTTGGATCTTTGGCTTCAGTTGGTGACAAGTGACCCGGAGCCGGATAGGTAATAAGTGTCCGATCAGTGGTGACCGGACTGAGGACTAGGAAGGGGGGGCTGATCTGGGCATTATACTGAGTGGGGGGCACTGATCTGGGCATTATACTGAGTGGGGGGCTGGGGGCACTGATCTGGGCATTATACTGAGTGGGGGGCGCTCTATTCTATGGACAGCACTGCGAGGGCTTTATACTGCTGCAGCCGGTCAGAGACTCCGTGTATTGTTCTAGAAGTCGGATCATTGGATTCTTAGCCTCAGTGCACGACTCCCTGGACCGTGTGCGCCTCCGCTCTGATTGGCTGCTGGCCTCCCCCCCTCCTCCGACATGAATCGGACATCACCGCTCCTGACCTGCTGCGAGTCCGGGCAGACATTGCTGCTGTAGAGGGTTTGTCCGCTGAATTCTAACCGGACTGTAATTGAGCGGGAATTTCAAAAGCCAGAGATCAGCCAATCACTGTAAAGCACTTGTTCTATAGCTCCGCCCCCTTCTCCAGCCCTGCGCTGGTGTCCGGGGATAGAGCGCACGGCGGGGCTCACATCCATCCATTAGCAGATCACTACTCCCCTCATCATCCTCAGTACCATATAACTACTTCACTCATTCTCCTCATTGCCCAACTTCTCTCTGGCCGATCATTACTCCCCTCATCCTCAGTGTCCAATCACTACTCCCCCATCCTCCTCACTGTCTGATCACTACTCCCCTCATCCTCCCGATCTGGTCTATAATGAGGGAATAATCCGCCTCGGACATGAGGCTTCCATGTATTCACACAATGCGGCAGCTCCGTCCTAGAGAAGGTGGGGGCTCTGAGAAGAGCGGGGGGCGGAGACAGCAGGAGGGGCGGGGCTCACATCCATCCATTCAGATGAGCCGAGGGCGGAGCTTGTCCACGGCCGCTGAATTCTTACCAGACGGTAATTGACCGGGAATTTCAAAAGCCATGGTACTAGTTCTATAGCCCCGCCCCCATAGCCTGCTCAGTATTAACCCGTCAGTGGCCGCCTTCTCCCGCTCCCCACGACCGTCCTACCGGAGAAGGGGAGAACAGTCCCGTATTCACTGTGCGGAGAAGAGCGGCTCCATCGCTGCGCTGGTGTCCAGGGATAGAGCGCACGACCCCCCTGCACGCACAGTACACTCAGCGGCGGCATCACTACCAGCAGGGGGCGGGGCGCAGTGAGGGGCGGTTATCAGCCGAGCAGCGAGGCCCTGATAGACGGAAGAGAGATGTTAGCCCCGCCCCCGGCTCATCTGAATAGACGGATGCGAGTTCTGCTCCGCCCCCCGTTTTAGCAGAATGGATGGCTATGAGCCCAGCCCCTCCTGCTGCTCCGCCCTCCGACTCAGCTCTATGAATGGATGTGAGCCCCTCCCTTCTTGCTGCTCCGTCCCCCGGCTCTGCTGAAAGAATGTATGTGAACCACGCCTCTCCTGTTGCTCCGCCCCCAGCTCATCTGAATGGATGGATGTGAGCCCCGCCCCTCTATTTGCTCCGCCCTGGCTCTGCTGAATGGATGTATGTGAGCCCCGCCTCTCTATTTGCTCCGCCCCCGGCTCAGCTGGATGGATGTGAGGCTGCCAATTGGGAGAAGCGGAGACACCACGTGACCCTCTCCTCCAGTAGATCGGCGCGCAGTCAGCAGCAGCTCATTTGCATGGCCCGTGTATAAATACCGCCGCGGTGGCAGGAGGAGAACAGACGAGATTTTGTCCTCAGTCAGAATGCCCGAGCCAGCCAAGTCCGCCCCAGCGCCCAAGAAGGGCTCCAAGAAAGCCGTCACCAAGGTCCAGAAGAAGGACGGCAAGAAGCGGAGGAAGAGCAGGAAGGAGAGCTATGCCATCTACGTCTACAAGGTGCTGAAGCAGGTCCACCCCGACACCGGCATCTCCTCCAAGGCCATGGGCATCATGAACTCCTTCGTCAACGACATCTTCGAGCGCATCGCAGGGGAAGCCTCCCGCCTGGCTCACTACAACAAGCGCTCCACCATCACCTCCCGGGAGATCCAGACCGCCGTGCGCCTGCTGCTGCCCGGAGAGCTGGCCAAGCACGCCGTCTCCGAGGGCACCAAGGCCGTCACCAAGTACACCAGCGCCAAGTGAGCGCCGCCCCCGCTCTCCGGACCCAAAGGCTCTTCTCAGAGCCCCCACCCTGTCTCCAGCGGAGCTGCTCCCGGGTCTCCCCGTTGTTCTCACAGTGGCTGCGGTTTTCCTCCCTGTCAGCTAGATGAGATGCGGTAACGCTATCGGAAGTTACAATACAAGCTCCCCTCATCCTCCTCCTCCATGCCCGATCACTACTCCCATCATCCTCCTCAGTGTGGCGCTCCCTGGGGAGAGGCTGTGCGGCCGCTCAGTGCAGGACAGGAGGACGAGGCTCCTACGGGCACATAACGGCTGCGGGGTCCAGAGCTCTGCTCCTATTGGCTGGGAGAGCTCAGGATCTCGTCGCTCATTGGCTTATTTGAATTTCCCGCCTATAGTTACTGCTGATTTACAGGTGGAGCCGGTCATGTGACCTGTACCAGCGCCGCTCATTGGCGGGACGGATTAACCCCTCAGTCTCCGAGCACAGCTCGTCTCGTAGCTGCGGTGGAGAACACCCGGGGCTCGGGATTTACAGATTATTGGGGGGTTTCTGTAATGTAGACCTCCGGCTGTACTGAGCACAGGGCGCCGCTGATCTCCTGATGTGCGGGCGGTGTTAACCCCTCAGTGGAATTGTAGCTCCTCCTCCCCGGGAAGATGTGGGCGGCTCTGAGAAGAGCCTTTGTGCTGTGAGGACGGAGGCGGCGGCGGCAGCATTAACCCCCGAAGCCGTAGAGAGTGCGGCCCTGGCGCTTGAGCGCGTAGACCACGTCCATGGCGGTGACGGTCTTCCTCTTGGCGTGCTCGGTGTAGGTGACGGCGTCCCGGATGACGTTCTCCAGGAAGACTTTCAGCACCCCGCGAGTCTCCTCATAGATGAGGCCGGAGATGCGCTTGACGCCTCCCCTGCGAGCTAGGCGGCGGATGGCAGGCTTGGTGATGCCCTGGATGTTATCACGGAGCACCTTCCTGTGCCGCTTGGCGCCGCCTTTCCCGAGCCCTTTCCCTCCTTTACCGCGACCAGACATCTTCTAGGTGTGAGGAGCAGAGAGCAGTGACTGCTCAGCCCAGAGCCCTCCTTTATATGGAGCATGGGCGGACCTGAGAAAACTGCACGAACTGGGGGCGGGGCTGATCCTGAACTCCAGGCCCCGCCCTCCACCTCTGATTGGCTGAGCTCAGAAGTGCTGGTGGTTTTCATTTTCCAGCCTCCATGTTACCAGCCTGTAAATTACATCATATCCTTCGCATTAAAATAAAGTCTCTATATTATATTATCAACCTCCACATTATATTACAGCCTCCATACTACCAGCCTCCACATTATATTACAGCCTCTGCATTACATTATAGCCTCCACCTTACATTACAGCCTCCATATTACATCTATGTTTCTATTACAGCCTCCATATTACATAATCTTCCTCCACATTATATTACAGCCTCCATATTACCAGCCTCTACATTATATTCCAGCCTCCATATTATATTACAGCTTCCACAATATATTACAGCCTACATATTATATTATCAACCTCAACATTATATTACAGCCTCCATATTTAAAGCCTCCACATTACATTATAGTCTCCACATTACATCACAGCCTCTATATTATCATCCTCAACATTATATTACAGTCTCCATATTTACAGCATCTACATTATATTACAGCCTCCATATTAATGGCCTCCACATTACATCACAGCCTCCATATTATATTATCAACCTCAACAACATATTACAGCCTCTACATTACATTATAGCCTAAATATTACCAGCCTCCACATTACATTACAGCCTCCATGTTACATTACCAGCCTCCACATTACATTACAGCCTCCATGTTACATTACCAGCCTCCACATTATATTACAGCCTCCATGTTACATTACCGGCCTCCACATTATATTACAGCCTCCGTATTACCGGCCTCTACATTACAGTCTCTATGTTACATTACCGGCCTCCACATTATATTACAGACTCCATATTACCGTCCTTTACATTACATCACATCCTAAACATTACATTACAGCCTCCATACTAACAGCCTCCACATTACATCACAGCCTTTACATTATATTACAGCCTTCATATTTCCAGCTTCTACATTACATTACAGCCCTCAAATTATATTACAGCCTCCACATTACCAGCCTCCATATTATATTAATAACCTCAACAACATATTACAGCCTCTACATTATATTCCAGCCTCCACATGATATTACAGCCTCCATATTACATTACAGCCTCTATATTATATTACAGCTTCCACAATATATTACAGCCTCCATATTATATTATCAACCTCAACATTATATTACAGCCTCCATATTTAAAGCCTCCACATTACATTATAGTCTCCACATTACATCACAGCCTCTATATTATCATCCTCAACATTATATTACAGTCTCCATATTTACAGCATCTACATTATATTACAGCCTCCATATTAATGGCCTCCACATTTCATCACAGCCTCCATATTATATTATCAACCTCAACAACATATTACAGCCTCTACATTACATTATAGCCTCCACATTATTTTACAGCATAAAAATTACCAGCCTCCATGTTATATTACAGCCTCCATGTTACATTACCGGCCTCCACATTATATTACAGCCTCAGTATCACCATCCTCTACATTACAGTCTCCGTGTTACATTACCAGCCTCCACATTATATTACAGACTCCATATTACCGTCCTCTACATTACATCACATCCTAAACATTACATTACAGCCTCCATACTAACAGCCTCCACATTACATCACAGCCTCTACATTATATTACAGCCTTCATATTACCAGCCTCTGCATTACATTACAGCCCTCAAATTATATTAAAGCCTCCACATTACCAGCCTCCATATTATATTATTAACCTCAACAACATATTACAGCCTCTACATTAGATTATAGCCTCCACATTATTTTACAGCCTAAATATTACCAGCCTCCATGTTATATTACAGCCTCCGTATTAATGGCCTCTACATTACAGTCTCCATGTTAAATTACCGTCCTCCACACTATATTACAGACTCCATATTACCGGCCTAAACATTACATCACGGCCTAAACATTACATCACAGCCTCCACATTATATGACAGCCTCCATACTACCAGCCTCCACATTACATTATATTACAGCCTCCATACTACTAGCATCCACAATACATCACAGCCTTAATATTACCAGCCTCTGCATTACATTACAGACTCCAAATTATATTACAGCCTCCACATTACATCACAGCCTCCACATTATATTGCAGACTCCATATTACCGTCCTCTACATTACATCACAGCCTAAACATAACTATAACTAGCCTCTAGTAGAGGCTATAACTAGCCTTTACATTACATTACAGCCTCCATACTACCAGCTTCCACATTACATTACAGCCTCTATATTTCATTACTGGCCTACACATTATATTACAGCTTCCATATTACCGGCCTCCACATTACAGTCTCCATATTATATTACATTACTGGCCTCCACATTATATTACAGCCTCTGTATTACCGGCCTCTACATCACATCTACATCACATCACAGCTTAAACATTATGTTACAGCCTCCATATTTTCAGCCTCCACATTACATCACACAGCCTCCACATTAATTGACAGCCTCCATATTACCAGCCTGTAAATGACATTATATCATCTGCATTATATTAACGCCTCTATATTATATTATTAACCTCAACATTATATTACAGCCTCCTTATTTACAGCCTCCACATTACATTATAGCCTCCACATGATATTACAGACTTCATACTATATTACAGCCTCCACATAATATTACAGCGTCCATATTACCAGCCTCCACATGATATTACAGCATTCATCTTACAGGCTCCACATGATATAACAGCCTCCATATTACCGGCCTCCACATTATATTACAACCTCCACATTATATTACAACCTCCACATTACATTACAAGCGTCCACATTATATAACAGCCTTCACATTACAGCCTTCATATTATATTACAGCCTCCACATAATATTACAGACTCCATATTACCAGGCCCCACAATTTATTAAAGCCTTCACATTACCAGCCTCCACATTATTACAGCCTCCACAACATATTACAGCCTCCATATTATCAGGCTCCACATGATATTACAGCCTCCACAAGATATTACAGCCTCCATATTACCAGGCTTCACAAGATATTACAGCCTCCCTATTACCAGGCTCCACATTACATTATAGCCTCCATATTATATTACAGCCTTCACATTACATTACAGCCTCCAAATTATATTACAGCCTCCACATTTCATTATAGCCTCCATGTTATATTATAGTTTCCACATTACATTATAGCCTCCATATGATATTACAGCCTACACGTTATATTACAGCCTCCACATTACAGCCTGCATATTATATTAATGCTTCCACATTATATTACAGCCTCCAAATTACATTATATCCTCCACATTACATTATAGCCTCCATATTATATTACAGCCTACACGTTATATTACACGCTCCACATTACATTACGGCCTCCATATTATATTAAAGCCTCCACATTACATTATAGCTTCCATATTATATTACAGCCTCCACATTACATTATAGCCTCCATATTATATTACAGCCTCCATATTACATTATAGCCTTCATATTATTTTATAGCCTCCACATTATATTACAGCCTCCACTTTACATTATAGCCTCCATATTATATTACAGCTTCCACATTATATTACAGCCTCCATATTACCAGGCTCCACATTATATTACAGCCTCCATATTACCAGGCTCCACATTATATTACAGCCTCCATATTACCAGGCTCCACATTATATTACAGCCTCCTTATTACCAGGCTCCACATTATATTACAGCCTCCACATTACATTATAGCCTCCATATTATATTACAGCCTCCACATTACATTATAGCCTTCATATTATTTTATAGCCTCCACATTATATTACAGCCTCCACTTTACATTATAGCCTTCATATTATATTACAGCTTCCACATTATATTACAGCCTCCATATTACCAGGCTCCACATTATATTACAGCCTCCATATTACCAGGCTCCACATTTTATTACAGCCTCCATACTACCAGGCTCCACATTATATTACAGCCTCCACATTAAATTACAACCTCCATATTATATTACAGCTTCCACATTATATTACAGCCTCCATATTATATTACAGCCTCCACATTATATTACAGCCTCCATATTACCAGTCTCCACATGATATTACAGCCTACAGATTACATTATAGCCTCCATATTATATTACAGCCTCCATATTACATTATAGCCTTCATACTATTTTAAAGCCTCCACATTATATTACAGCCTCCACTTTACATTATAGCCTCCATATTATATTACAGCTTCCACATTATATTACAGCCTCAATATTACCAGGCTCCACATTATATTACAGCCTCCGTATTACCAGGCTCCACATTATATTACAGCCTCCATATTACCAGGCTCCGTATTAAATTACAGCCTCCATATTACCAGTCTCCACATGATATTACAGTCTCCACATGATATTACAGCCTCCATATTATATTACAGCCTCCACATTATATTACAGCCTTCACATTATATTACAGCCTCCATATTATATTATAGCCTTCACATTACATTATAGCCTCCATATTACCAGTCTCCACATGATATTACAGCCTCCATATTATATTACAGCCTCCACATTACATTACAGCCTCCATATTACCAGTCTCCACATGATATTACAGCCTCCACATTATATTACAGCCTACAGATTTCAGCCTTCACACTATAGTACAGCCTCCATATTACCAGGCGGTCCTCATTAAGGTCTTACTGGGGGGGCTGTTGTGTGTGTGGGGGATGGGGGGGGGGAATAGAAGCATCACCAGCATCACATGCATCAACTTCCGTCTATAATGAGCAGCTTTCTTCAGCCGCCCTCTGAAGAAACCACCCAGCTCCAGCAGCAGGACATCCAGCAGAACCTGAACCAGCAGGCGGTGACATACTTGGACTGCACCCTGTAACCCATGATCCAAGATCTCCTGGACTTCTGGGCATGCAAACTTCATGTGTGGCCCCAACTGGGCGAGTTTTCCATGGACATGCTTTCCTGCCCGGCCAGAGCGGGTGCTCGGTGCGGCGGGGGGCACAGATACCCCTGAGAGAACTCGCCTTTCCTTCCAAAATGTTTAGTGACAAATAGAGTTGAGCGGACACCTGGATGTTCGAGTTCGGCCGAACTTCACAAAAAAGCTCGAGTTCGGAACCCGAACTTGACCCCGAACCCAAACCCCATTGAAGTCAATGGGGACAATGAATGCCACCAGCAGCGCGTCTACCAGCGTGCGCTTGTACTCGCGCATCTTACGATCACGCTCCAGTGAGGGAATTAAGGACGGTACGTTGTCCGTGTAACGGGGATCCAGCAGCGTGGCCACCCAGGAATCAGCACAAGTTAGAATGTGGGCAACTCGGCGGTCGTTGCGGAGACACTGCAGCATGTAATCGCTCATGTGTGCCAGGCTGCCCAGAGGAAACGACAAGCTGTCCTCTGTGGGAGGTGTATCGTCTGTGTCCTCTGTATCCCCCCAGCCACGCACCAGTGATGGCCATGAGCTGGTCTGGGTGCCACCCTGCTGTGAACATGGTTCCTCCTCCTCCATCTCCTCCTCCTCATCCTCCTCCTCCTCCTCATCCTCCAGAACTGTGCCCTGGCT